>NW_027043070.1:0-72854 GCF_036013475.1 Columba livia
TAGAAAAAGAAAGAAGAAAGAAGAAAGAAGAAAGAAAGAAGAAAGATGTTAGAAAGAAAGAAGAAAGAAAGAAAGAAGAAAGAAGAAAGAAAGAAAGAAGAAGAAGAGAAAGAAAGAAGAAAGGAAGAATGAAGAAAGAAAGAAAGAAAGAGAAAGAAAGTAGAAAGAAAGAAGAAAGAAAGAAGAAAGAAGAAGAAGAAAGAAGAAAAGAAGAAAGAAGAAAGAAAGAAGAAGGAAAGCAAGAGAAAGAAAGAAGAGAGAAAGGAGAAAGGTAGAAGAAAGATAAAGAAAGAAAGAAGAAAGAAAGAAGAAAGAAAGGAAAAAGGAAGAAGAAAGTAAGAAGAAAGAAGAAGAAAGAAAGAAGAAAGAAAGAGGAAGAAAGAAGAAAGAAAGGAGAAAGAAAGAAGAAAGGAAGAAGAAAGGAAGAAGAAAGGAAGAATAAAGAAAGGAGAAAGGAAGAAGAAAGGAAGAAGAAAGAAAGAAGAAAGAAAGAGAAAGAAGAAAGATAGAAGAAAGAAAAAAGAAAGAAGGAAAGAAGAAAAGAAGAAGAAAGAAAGAAGAAAGAAAGAAGAAGAAAGAAGAAGAAAGAAAGAAAGAAAGAAAGAAAGAAAGAAGAAGAAAGAAAGAAAGAAAGAAAGAAGGAAAGAAAAAGAAAGAAAGAAGAAAGAACAAAGATAGAAGAAAGACAAAGAAAGAAGGAAAGAAGAAAAAAGGAAGATAAAGAAAGAAGAAAGAAGAAAGAAGAAAGAAAGAAAGCAGAAAGAAAGAGGAAAGAAAGAAGAAAGAAGAAAGAAAGAAGAAAGAAGAAGTAAGAAAGAAATAAGAAGAAAGTAAGAATAAAGAAGAAAGAAAGAAGAAACAAAGAAGAAATAAAGAAGAAAGAAAGAAGTAGAAGATGTAAAAAGAGTAAGAAAGAAGAGAAAAGGAAGAAGAAAGAAGAAGAAATGAAGAAAGAAGAAAAGAAGAACAAAGAAAGAAAGAAGAAAGAATGAAGAAAGAAAGAAGAAAGAAAGAAGAGAGAAAGAAGAGAGAAAGAAGAAAGAAAGAAGAAAGAAAGAAGAAAGAAATAAAGAAAGAAGAAAGAAAGAGAAAGAAACAAAGAATAAAGAAAGAATGAAAGAAGAAATAAAGAAGAAAGAAAGAAGAAGAAAGAAGCAAGAAAGAAGAAGAAAAGAAAGAAGAAAGAAGAAGAAGAAGAAAGAAAGAAGAAAGAAAGGAGAGAGAAAGGAGAATAAAGAAGAAATATAGAAGAAAGAAAGAAGAAGAAAGAAGAAAGGAAGAAGAAAGGAAGAAGAAGGAAGAAAGAAGAAAGAAAGAAGAAAGAAAGAGGAAAGAAAGAAGAAAGAAGAAAGGAAGAAGAAAGAAAGAAGAAAGAAAGAAGAAGGAAAGAAAAAGAAAGAAAGTAGAGAAAGCAGAAAGATAGAAGAAAGACAGAAGAAAGAAAGGAGAAAGAAAGAAGAAAGAAAGAAGAAGAAAGAGGAAAGAAAGAGAAAGAAGAAGTAAGAAGAAAGAAAGAAGAAAGAAAGAAAAAGTAAGAGGAAAGAAGAAAGAAAGAAGAAAAAAGAAAGAAGGAAAGAATAAAGAAATAAGAATAAGAAAGAAAGAAGAAAGTAAGAAAGAGAAAGAAAGGAGAAAGAAAGAAGAAAGGAGAAGAAAGGAAGAAGAAAGGAAGAAGAAAGAAAGAAAGAACGAAGAAAGAAGAAGAAAGAAAGAAGAAAGAAAGAAGAAAGAAGAAGAAAGAAAGAAGAAAGAAAGAAGTAGAAAGAAAGATAGAAAGAAAGAAGAAAGAAAGAAAGAAGAAAATAGAATGAAGAAAGAAACAAAGAAGAAAGAAAGAAAGAAGAAAGAAAGAAGAAGAAGAAAGAAGCAAGAAAGAAGAAAGAGAGAAAGAAGAAAGAAAGAAGAAAGAAGAAGAAAGAAAGAAGAAAGAAAGAAGAAATAAAGAAGAAAGAAAGAAGAAAAACGAAAGAAGCAAGAAAGAATAAAGAAAGAAGAAAGAAAGAAGAAAGTAGAAAGAAATATGAAAGAAGTAGGAAAGAAAGAAGTAAGAAAGAAGAAGAAAGAAAGAAAGCAGGAAGAAAGAGGAAAGAAAGAAGAAAGAAGAAAGAAAGGAGAAAGAAAGAAGAAAGAAGAAAGAAGAAGAAAGAAAGAAGAAAGAAAGAAAGAAGAAAGAAAGAGATAGAAAGAAGAAAGAAAGAAAGAAGAAAGAAAGAAAGAAGAAAAAAAGAGTAAAGAACAAAGAAGAAGAAAGAAAGAAAGAAGCAGAAAGAAGAAAGAAAGTAGAAAAAAAGAAGAAGAAAGAAGAAAGAAAGAAGAGAGAAAGGAGAAAGAAGAAGAATGAAAGAAGAAAGAAAGAAGAAAGAAAGGAAGAAGAAAGAAAGAATAAAGAAAGAAGAAAGAAGAAGAAGAAAGAAGAAAGAAAAAAGAAAGAACAAAGATAGAAGAAAGAACAAAGAAAGAAGGAAAGAAGAAAAAAGGAAGAATAAGAAAGAATAAAGAAAGAGAGAAGAAAGAAAGAAAGCAGAAAGAAAGAGGAAAGAAAGAAGAAAGAGAAAGAAAGAAGAAAGAAAGAAGTAAGAAAGAAATAAGAAGGAAAGAAGAAAGAAAGAAAGAAAGAAGATAGAAAGAAGTAAGAAAGATGTAAGAAAGAAAGAAGAAAGAAAGAAAGAAGAAAGGAGAAAGAAAGAAAGAAGAAAGGAAGAATGAAGAAAGAAAGATAGAAGAAAGAAAGAGAAAAGAAACAAAGAAGAAAGAAAGAAAGAAGAAGAAAGAAAGAAGAAAGAAGAAAGAAAGAAGCAAGAAAGAAGAAGGAAAGAAGAAGAAGAAGAAAGAAGAAAGAAAGAAGTAAGAAAGAAAGAAGAAAGAAAGAAAGAAGAGGAAAGGAGAATGAAAGAAGAAAGATAGAAGAAAGAAAGTAGAAAGAAAGAATAAAGAAGAACAAAGGAAGAAGAAAGAAAGAAAGAAGAAAGAAGTGGAAAGAAAGAAGAAAGAAGAAAGAAGAAGAAAGAAAGAAGAAAGAAAGAAGAAAGAAAGAAGAAAGAAAGTAGTAAGAAAGAAGTAAGAAAGAAAGAAGAAAGGAGTAGAAGGAAGAAGAAAGAAGAAAGAAGAAAGAAAGAACGAAGAAAGAAAGAAGAAAGAAAGAAGAAAGAAGAAAGAAAGAAGAAGAAAAAGAGAAAGATAGAAGAAAGAAAAAGAAAGAAGGAAAGAAGAAAGAAAGAGAAAGAAAGAAAGAAAGAGAAAGAAAGAAGAAAGAAAGAAGAAAGGAAGAAGAAAGGAAGAGAAGGAAGAATAAGAAAGAAGAAGAAAGAAAGAAGAAGAAAGAAAGAAGAAAGAAAGCAGAAAGAAAGAGGAAAGAAAGAATAAAGAAGAAAGAAAGAAGAACAAAGAAGTAATAAAGAAGAAAGAAAGAAGTAAGAAAGATGTAAGAAAGAAGTAAGAAAGAAAGAAGAAAGGAAGGAGAAAGGAAGAAAGAAATGAAGAAAGAAGAAAGAAAGAACAAAGAAAGAAAGAAGAAAGAATGAAGAAAGAAAGAAGAAAGAAAGAAGAGAAAGAAGAGAGAAAGAAGAACGAAAGAAGAAAGAAAGAAGAAAGAAATAAAGAAAGAAGAAAGACAGAGAAAAGAAACAAAGAATAAGAAAGAATGAAAGAAGTAAGAAAGAAGAAAGAAAGGAGAAAGAAAGAAGCAAGAAAGAAGAAGAAAAGAAAGAAGAAAAAGAAGAAAGAAGAAAGATAGAAAGAAAAAGAAAGAAGAAGAGAAAGGAGAAATAAAGAAGAAAGATAGAAGAAAGAAAGAAGAAAGAAAGAAGAAGAAAGAAGAAAGGAAGAAGAAAGGAAGAAGAAGGAAGAAAAGAAGAAAGAAAGAAGAAAGAAAGTAGTAAGAACAGAATAAGAAAGAAAGAAGAAAGGAGAGAAAGGAAGAAGAAAGGAAGAAAGAACAAAGAAAGATGTTAGAAAGAAAGAAGAAAGAAGAAAGAAGAAAGAATGAAGTAAGAAATATGTAAGAAAGAATGAAGAAAGAAAGAAGAGAGAAAGTAGTAAGAAAGAAGTAAGAAAGAATGAAGAAAGGAAGAAGAAAGAAGAAAGAAGAAAGAAAGAAGAAAGAACGAAAGAAGAAAGAAGAAGAAAGAATGAAGAAAGAAAGCAGAAAGAAAGAAGAAAGAAAGAAGAAAGAAGAAGAAAAACGAAAGAAGAAAGAAGAAGAAAGAAAGAAGAAAGAAAGAAGAAAGAAAGAAGAAAGTAGAAAGAAATATGAAAGAAGTAAGAAAGAAAGAAGTAAGAAAGAAAGAAGAAAGAAAGAAAGCAGAAAGAAATAGGAAAGAAAGAAGAAAGAAGAAAGAGAAAGAAAGGAGAAAGAAAGAAGAAAGAAGAAAAGACGAAAGAAAGAAGAAAGAAAGAAAGAACAAAGAAAGAAGATAGAAAGAAGCAAGAAAGAAAGGAAGAAGAAGAAAGAAGAAAGAAAGAAAGAAGAAAGAAAGAGAAAGAACAAAGAAGAAAGAAAGAAAGAAAGAAGCAAGAAAGAGAAAGAAAGTAGAAAAAAAGAAGAAAGAAAGAAGAAAGAAAGAAAGAAGAAAGAAAGAAGAGAGAAAGGAGAAAGATAGAAGAATGAAAGAAGAAAGAAAGAAAGAAGAAAGAAAGGAAGAAGAAGGAAGAAGAAAGAAAGAGAAAGGAAGAAGAAAGAAAGAAGAAAGAAAAAAGAAAGAAAGAAGAAAGAACAAAGATAGAAGAAAGAACAAAGAAAGAAGGAAGAAGAAAAAAGGAAGAATAAAGAAAGAAGAAAGAAAGAAAGAAGAAAGAAAGAAAGCAGAAAGAAAGAGAAAAGAAAGAAGAAAGAAGAAAGAAAGAAGAAAGAAAGAATAAGAAAGAAATAAGAAGAAAGAAGAAAGAAAGAAAGAAGAAAGAAGAAGTAAGAAAGATGTAGAAAGAAAGAAGAAAGAAAGAAAGAAGAAAGAAAGAAAGAAAGAGAAAGAAACAAAGGAGAAAGAAAGAAAGAAAGAAGAAAGAAAGAAGAAAGAAGAAAGAAAGAAGCAAGAAAGAAGAAGGAAAGAAAGAAGAAAGAAGAAATAAGAAGAAAGGAAGAAAGAAGAAAGAAAGAAAGAAGAGGGAAAGGAGAAAGATAGAAGAAAGATAGAAGAAAGAAAGAAGAAAGAAGGAAAGAAGAAAGAAACAAAGAAGAAAGAAAGAAAGAAAGAAGTAAGAAATAAAGAAGGGAGAAAGAAGTAAGAAAAAAGTAAGAAGAAGTAAGAAAGGTAGAAGAATAAAGAAAGAAGAAAGAAACAAGAGAGAAAGAAGAAATAAAGAAGAAAGAAAGAAGAAAGAAAGAAGAAAGAAAGAAAGAAGAAAGAAAGAAGAAAGAACGAAAGAAGAAATAAAGAAGAAAGAAAGAAGAAAGAAAGAAGAAAGAAAGAAGAAATAAAGAAGAAAGAAAGAAGAAAAACGAAAGAAGAAAGAAAGAAGAAAGAAAGAAGAAAGAAAGAAGAAAGGAAGAAGAAAGAAGAAGAAAGAAAGAAAGAAGAAAGAAAGAAGAAAGAAAGAGGAAAGAAAGAAGAAAGAAGAAAGGAAGAAGAAAGAAAGAAGAAAGAAAGAAGAAGGAAAGTAGAAAGAAAGAAGTAAGAAAGAAAGAAGAAAGGAAGTAGAAAGGAAGAAGAAAGAAAGAAAAGAAGAAAGAAAGAACGAAGAAAGAAAGAGGAAAGAAAGAAGGAAGAAAGAAAGAAGAAACAAAGAAGAAAGAAAGAAGTAAGAAAGAAATAAGAAAGAACTAAGAAAGAAAGAAGAAAGAAAGAAGAAAGAAGAAAGAAAGAAGAAAGAAGAAAGAAAGAAGAAAGAAGAAAGAAAGAAGAAAGAAAGATGTAGAAAGAAAGAAGAAAGAAAGAAAGAAGAAAGAAAAAAGAAAGAAGGAAGAGAAAAGAAAGAAGAAAGGAAAGATGAAGAAAGAAGAAAGAAAGTAGAAAGAAAGTAGAAAGAAGAAGAAAGAAAGAAGAAAGAAGAAAGAAGAAAAGAAGAAAGAAGAAAGAAGAAAGAAGAAAGAAGAAAGAAGAAAGAAGAAAGAAGAAAGAAGAAAGAAGAAAGAAGAAAGAAGAAAGAAGAAAGAAAGAAGAAGGAAAGCAAGAAGAAAGAAAGAAGAGAGAAAGGAGAAAGGTAGAAGAAAGATAGAAGAAAGAAAGAAGAAAGAAAGAAGAAAGAAAGAAGAAAGGAAGAAGAAAGTAAGAAGAAAGAAAGAAGAAAGAAAGAAGAAAGAAAGAGGAAGAAAGAAGAAAGAAAGGAGAAAGAAGAAGAAAGGAAGAAGAAAGGAAGAAGAAAGGAAGAATAAAGAAAGGAGAAAGGAAGAAGAAAGGAAGAAGAAAGAAAGAAGAAAGAAAGAAGAAAGAGAAAGATAGAGAAAGAAAAAAGAAAGAAGGAAAGAAGAAAGAAAGAAGAAAGAAAGAAGAAAGAAAGAAGAAAGAAAGAAGAAAGAAAGAAAGAAAGAAAGAAAGAAAGAAAGAAAGAAAGAAAGAAAGAAAGAAAGAAAGAAAGAAGGAAGAAAAAAGAAAGAAAGAAGAAAGAACAAAGATAGAAGAAAGAACAAAGAAGAAGGAAAGAAGAAAAAAGGAAGAATAAAGAAAGAAGAAGAAAGAAAGAAGAAAGAAAGAAAGCAGAAAGAAAGAGGAAAGAAAGAAGAAAGAAGAAAGAAAGAAGAAGAAAGAAGTAAGAAAGAATAAGAAGAAAGTAAGAATAAAGAAGAAAGAAAGAAGAAACAAAGAAGAAATAAAGAAGAAAGAAAGAAGTAAGAAAGATGTAAGAAAGAAGTAAGAAAGAAAGAAGAAAGGAAGAAGAAAGGAAGAAGAAATGAAGAAAGAAGAAAGAAAGAACAAAGAAAGAAAGAAGAAAGAATGAAGAAAGAAAGAAGAAAGAAAGAAGAGAGAAAGAAGAGAGAAAGAAGAAAGAAAGAAGAAAGAAAGAAGAAAGAAATAAAGAAAGAAGAAAGAAAGAGAAAAGAAACAAAGAATAAAGAAAGAATGAAAGAAGAAATAAAGAAGAAAGAAAGAAGAAAGAAAGAAGCAAGAAAGAAGAAGAAAAGAAAGAAGAAAGAAGAAAGAAAGAAGAAAGAAAGAAGAAAGAAAGGAGAGAGAAAGGAGAAATAAAGAGAAAGATAGAAGAAAGAAAGAAGAAAGAAAGAAGAAAGGAAGAAGAAAGGAAGAAGAAAGGAAGAAAGAAGAAAGAAAGAAGAAAGAAAGAGGAAAGAAAGAAGAAAGAAGAAAGGAAGAAGAAAGAAAGAAGAAAGAAAGAAGAAGGAAAGAAAAAGAAAGAAAGTAGAGAAAGCAGAAAGATAGAAGAAAGACAGAAGAAAGAAAGGAGAAAGAAAGAAGAAAGAAGAAGAAAGAAAGAGGAAAGAAAGAAGAAAGAAGAAAGTAAGAAGAAAGAAAGAAGAAAAGAAAGAAGAAAGTAAGAGGAAAGAAGAAAGAAAGAAGAAAAAAGAAGAAGGAAAGAATAAAGAAATAAGAAATAAGAAAGAAAGAAGAAAGTAAGAAAGAAGAAAGAAAGGAGAAAGAAAGAAGAAAGGAAGAAGAAAGGAAGAAGAAAGGAAGAAGAAAGAAAGAAAGAACGAAGAAGAAAGAAGAAAGAAAGAAGAAAGAAAGAAGAAAGAAAGAAGAAAGAAAGAAGAAAGAAAGAAAGTAGAAAGAAAGATAGAAAGAAAGAAGAAAGAAAGAAAGAAGAAAATAGAATGAAGAAAGAAACAAAGAAGAAAGAAAGAAAGAAGAAAGAAAGAAGAAGAAAGAAAGAAGCAAGAAAGAAGAAAGAGAGAAAGAAGAAAGAAAGAAGAAGAAAGAAGAAAGAAAGAAGAAAGAAAGAAGAAAGAAAGAAAGAAGAAAGAAAGAGGAGAGAAAGGAGAAAGATAGAGAAAGAAAGAAGAAACAAAGAAGAAAGAAGGAAAAGAAAGAAACAAAGAAGAAAGAAAGAAAGAAGAGTAAGAAATAAAGAAGGAAGAAAGAAGTAAGAAAAAGTAAGAAGAAGTAAGAAAGAAAGAAGAATAAAGAAAGAAGAGAGAAACAAGGAGAAAGAAGAAATAAAAAGAAAGAAAGATGAAAGAAAGAAGAAAGAAAGAAAGAAGAAAGAAAGAAGAAAGAACGAAAGAAGAAAGAAAGAAGAAAGAAAGAAGAAGAAAGAAGAAAGAAAGAAGAAATAAAGAAGAAAGAAAGAAGAAAACGAAAGAAGCAAGAAAGAATAAAGAAAGAAGAAAGAAAGAAGAAAGTAGAAAGAAATATGAAAGAAGGTAGGAAAGAAAGAAGTAAGAAAGAAAGAGAAAGAAAGAAAGCAGGAAGAAAGAGGAAAGAAAGAGAAAGAAGAAAGAAAGGAGAAAGAAAGAAGAAAGAAGAAAAGAAGAAGAAAGAAAGAAGAAAGAAAGAAGAGAAAGAAGAAGATAGAAAGAAGAAAGAAGAAAGAGAAAGAAAGAAAGAAGAAAAAAGAGTAAAGAAACAAAGAAGAAAGAAAGAAAGAAAGAAGCAAGAAAGAAGAAAGAAAGTAGAAAAAAAGAAGAAAGAAAGAAGAAAGAAAGAAGAGAGAAAGGAGAAAGATAGAAGAATGAAAGAAGAAAGAAAGAAGAAAGAAAGGAAGAAGAAAGAAAGAATAAAGAAAGAAGAAAGGAAGAAGAAAGAAAGAAGAAAGAAAAAGAAAGAACAAAGATAGAAGAAAGAACAAAGAAAGAAGGAAAGAAGAAAAAAGGAAGAATAAAGAAAGAATAAAGAAAGAAGAAAGAAAGAAAGCAGAAAGAAAGAGGAAAGAAAGAAGAAAGAAGAAAGAAAGAAGAAAGAAAGAAGTAAGAAAGAAATAAGAAGGAAAGAAGAAAGAAAGAAAGAAAGAAGATAGAAAGAAGTAAGAAAGATGTAAGAAAGAAAGAAGAAAGAAAGAAAGAAGAAAGGAAGAAAGAAAGAAAGAAGAAAGGAAGAATGAAGAAAGAAAGATAGAAGAAAGAAAGAGAAAAGAAACAAAGAAGAAGAAAGAAAGAAAGAAGAAAGAAAGAAGAAAGAAGAAAGAAAGAAGCAAGAAAGAAGAAGGAAAGAAAGAAGAAAGAGAAAGAAGAAAGAAAGAAGTAAGAAAGAAAGAAGAAAGAAAGAAAGAAGAGGGAAAGGAGAATGATAGAAGAAAGATAGAAGAAAGAAAGTAGAAAGAAAGAATAAAGAAAGAACAAAGGAAGAAGAAAGAAAGAAAGAAGAAGAAAGTGGAAAGAAAGAAGAAAGAAGAAAGGAAGAAGAAAGAAAGAAGAAAGAAAGAAGAAAGAAAGAAGAAAGAAAGTAGTAAGAAAGAAGTAAGAAAGAAAGAAGAAAGGAAGTAGAAAGGAAGAAGAAGGAAGAAAGAAGAAAGAAAGAACGAAGAAAGAAAGAAGAAAGAAGAAAGAAAGAGAAAGAAAGAAGAAAGAAAGAAGAAAGATAGAAGAAAGAAAAAAGAAAGAAGGAAAGAAGAAAGAAAGAAGAAAGAAAGAAGAAAGAAAGAAGAAAGAAAGAAGAAAGGAAGAAGAAAGGAAGAAGAAAGGAAGAATAAAGAAAGAAGAAAGAAAGAAAGAAGAAAGAAAGAAAGAAGAAAGAAAGCAGAAAGAAAGAGGAAAGAAAGAATAAAGAAGAAAGAAAGAAGAAACAAAGAAGTAATAAAGAAGAAAGAAAGAAGTAAGAAAGATGTAAGAAAGAAGTAAGAAAGAAAGAAGAAAGGAAGGAGAAAGGAAGAAGAAATGAAGAAGAAGAAAGAAAGAACAAAGAAGAAAGAAGAAAGAATGAAGAAAGAAAGAAGAAAGAAAGAAGAGAGAAGAAGAGAGAAAGAAGAACGAAAGAAGAAAGAAAGAAGAAAGAAATAAAGAAAGAAGAAAGAAAGAGAAAAGAAACAAAGAATAAAGAAAGAATGAAAGAAGAAAGAAAGAAGAAAGAAAGGAGAAAGAAAGAAGCAAGAAAGAAGAAGAAAAGAAAGAAGAAAGAAGAAAGAAAGAAGAAAGAAAGAAAGAAGAAAGAAAGAAGAGAGAAAGGAGAAATAAAGAAGAAAGATAGAAGAAAGAAAGAAGAAAGAAAGAAGAAAGAAAGAAGAAAGGAAGAAGAAAGGAAGAAGAAAGGAAGAAAGAAGAAAGAAAGAAGAAAGAAAGTAGTAAGAAAGAAGTAAGAAGAAAGAAGAAAGGAAGTAGAAAGGAAGAAGAAAGGAAGAAAGAACAAAGAAAGATGTTAGAAAGAAAGAAGAAAAGAAAGAAGAAAGAATGAAGTAAGAAATATGTAAGAAAGAATGAAGAAAGAAAGAAGAGAGAAAGTAGTAAGAAAGAAGTAAGAAAGAATGAAGAAAGGAAGAAGAAAGAAAGAAGAAAGAAAGAAGAAAGAAGACAGATAGAAGAAAGAAAAAAGAAAGAAGGAAAGAAGAAAGAAAGAAGAAAGAAAAGAAGAAAGAAAGAAGAAAGAAAGAAAGAAAGAATGAAAGAAAGAAAGAAAGAAAGAAAGAAAGAAAGAAAGAAAGAAGAAAGAAAGAAGAAAGAAAATAGAAAGGAAGAAGACAGGAAGAAGAAAGGTAGAATAAAGAAAGGAAGAAAGAAAGAAAGAGAAAGAGAGCAGAAGAAAGAGGAAGAAAGAAGAAAGAAGAAAGAAAGAAGAAACAAAGAAGAAAGAAGAAGAAAGAAAGAAGTAAGAAAGAAGTAGAAAGAAGTAAGAAGAAAGAAGAAAGGAAGAAGAAAGGAAGAAAGAAGAAAGAAAGAACGAAGAAAGAAAGAAAGAAGAAAGAAAGAAAGAAGAAAGAAAGAGTAAAGAAACAAAGAAGAAAGAAAGAAAGAAGCAAGAAAGAAGAAAGAAAGTAGAAAAAAAGAAGAAAGAAAGAAGAAAGAAAGAAAGAAGAAAGAAAGAAGAGAGAAAGGAGAAAGATAGAAGAATGAAAGAAGAAAGAAAGAAGAAAGAAAGGAAGAAGAAAGGAAGAATAAAGAAAGAAGAAAGGAAGAAGAAAGAAAGAAGAAAGAAAAAGAAAGAAAGAAGAAAGAACAAAGATAGAAGAAAGAACAAAGAAAGAAGGAAAGAAGAAAAAGGAAGAATAAAGAAAGAAGAAAGAAAGAACGAAGAAAGAAGAAAGCAGAAACAAAGAAGAAATAAAGAAGAAAGAAAGAAGTAAGAAAGAAAGAAGAAAGGAAGAAGAAAGGAGGAAGAAAGGAAGAAAGAAGAAAGAAAGAACAAAGAAAGAAAGAAGAAAGAATGAAGAAAGAAAGAAGAAAGAAAGAAGAGAGAAAGAAGAAAGAAATAAAGAAAGAGGAAAGAAAGAGAAAAGAAACAAAGAATAAGAAAGAATGAAAGAAGAAAGAAAGAAGAAAGAAAGAAGAAAGAAAGAAGCAAGAAAGAAGAAGAAAAGAAAGAAGAAAGAAGAAAGAAAGAAGAAAGAAGAAAGAAAGAAAGAAAGAAAGAAGAGAGAAAGGAGAAATAAAGAAGAAAGATAGAAGAAAGAAAGAAGAAAGAAAGAAGAAAGAGAGAAGAAAGGAAGAAGAAAGGAAGAAGAAAGGAAGAAGAAAGAAAGAAAGAAGAACGAAAGAAGAAAGAAAGAGGAAAGAAAGAAGAAAGAAGAAAGGAAGAAGAAAGAAAGAAGAAAGAAAGAAGAAGGAAAGTAGTAAGAAAGAAGTAAGAAAGAAAGAAGAAAGGAAGTAGAAAGGAAGAAGAAAGTAAGAAAGAAGAAAGAAAGAACGAAGAAAGAAAGAGGAAAGAAAGAAGAAGGAAGAAACAAAGAAGAAACTAAGAAGAAAGAAAGAAGAAAGAAAGAAGAAAGAAACAAGAAGAAAGAAAGAAGAAAGAAAGAAAGAATAAAGAAGAAACAAAAAAGAAAGAAAGATGTTAGAAAGAAAGAAGAGAGAAAGAAAGAAGAAAGGAAGAATGAAGAAAGAAAGAAAGAAGAAAGAAAGAGAAAAGAAACAAAGAAGAAAGAAAGAAAGAAAGTAGAAAGAAAGAAGAAAGAAAGAAGAAAGAAAGAAGAAAGAAGAAAGAAGAAAGAAGAAAGAAGAAAGAAAGATGCAAGAAAGAAGAAGGAAAGAAAGAAGAGAGAAAGGAGAAAGGTAGAAGAAAGATAGAAGAAAGAAAGAAGAAAGAAAGAAGAAAGAAAGAAGAAAGAAAGAAGAAAGGAAGAAGAAAGAAAGAAGAAAGAAAGAAAGAAGAAAGAAAGGAGAAAGAAAGAAGAAAGAAAGAAGAAAGGAAGAAGAAAGGAAGAATAAAGAAAGGAGAAAGGAAGAAGAAAGGAAGAAGAAAGAAAGAAGAAAGAAAGAAGAAAGAAGAGAGATAGAAGAAAGAAAAAGAAAGAAGGAAAGAAGAAAGAAAGAAGAAAGAAAGAAGAAAGAAAGAAGAAAGAAAGAAGAAAGAAAGAAAGGAAGAAAGAAAGAATGAAAGAAAGAAAGGAAGAAAGAAGAAAGAAAGAAGAAAGAAAATAGAAAGGAAGAAGACAGGAAGAAGAAAGGTAGAATAAAGAAAGGAAGAAAGAATGAAAGAGAAAGAGAGCAGAAAGAAAGAGGAAGAAAGAAGAAAGAAGAAAGAAAGAAGAAACAAAGAGAAAGAAAAAGAAAGAAAGAAGAAAGAAGTAGAAAGAAGTAAGAAGAAAGAAGAAAGGAAGAAGAAAGGAAGAAAGAAGAAAGAAAGAACGAAGAAAGAAAGAAGAATGAAAGAAGAACGAAAGAAGAAAGAAAGATATTAGAAAGAAAGAAGAAAGAAAGAAAGAAGAAAGAAGTAAGACATGTAAGAAGAATGAAGAAAGAAAGAAGAAAGAAAGAAAGAAAGAAGAAAGAAAGAAGAAAGAAGAAAGAAAGATAAAGAAACAAAGAAGAAAGACAGAAAGAAGAAAGAAAGAAGAAAGAAGAAAGAAAGAAGCAAGAAAGAAGAGGAAAGAAGAAGAAGAGAAAGAAGAGGGAAAGGAGAAAGATAGAAGAAAGATAGAAGAAAGAAAGAAGAATGAAAGAAGATAGAAAGAAGAAAGGAAGAAGTAAGAAAGAAAGAAGAGAGAAAGGAGAAAGATAGAAGAAAGAAAGAAGAAAGAAAGAAGAAAGAATCAAAGAAGAAAGAAACAAGAAGAAAGAAAGAAGTAAGAAATAAAGAAGGAAGAAAGAAGTAAGAAAAAAGTAAGAAAGAAGTAAGAAAGAAAGAAGAATAAAGAAAAAAGAAAGAACAAGAGAGAAAGAAGAAATAAAGAAGAAAGAAAGAAGAAAGAAAGAGGAAAGATAGAAAGAAGAAAGAAAGAAGAAGGAACGAAAGAAGAAAGAAAGAAGAAAGAAAGAAGAAAGAAAGAAGAAAGAAAGAAGAAATAAGAAGAAAGAAAGAAGAAAAACGAAAGAAGAAGAAAGAAGAAAGAAAGAAGAAAGAAAGAAGAAAGTAGAAAGAAATATGAAAGAAGTAAGAAAGAAAGAAGTAAGAAAGAAAGAAGAAAGAAAGAAAGCAGAAAGAAAGAGGAAAGAAAGTAGAAAGAAGAAAGAAAGGAGAAAGAAAGAAGAAAGAAGAAAAGAAGAAGAAAGAAAGAAGAAAGAAAGAAAGAAGAAAGAAAGAAGATAGAAAGAAGAAAGTAAGAAGAAAGAAAGAAAGAAGAAAGAAAGAAAGAAGAAAGTAGGAGGAAAGAAACAAAGAAGAAAGAAAGAAAGAAAGAAGGAAGAAAGAAGAAAGAAAGTAGAAAAAAAGAAGAAAGAAAGAAGAAAGAAAGAAAGAAGAAAGAAAAAGAGAGAAAGGAGAAAGATAGAAGAATGAAAGGAGAAAGAAAGTAGAAAGAAAGGAAGAAGAAAGGAAGTATAAAGAAAGAAGAAAGGAAGAAGAAAGAAAGAAGAAAGAAAAAAGAAAGAAAGAAGAAAGAACAAAGATAGAAGAAAGAACAAAGAAAGAAGGAAGAAGAAAAAAGGAAGAATAAAGAAAGAAAAAAGAAAGAAAGAAGAAAGAAAGAAAGCAGAAAGAAAGAGGAAAGAAAGAAGAAAGAAGAAAGAAAGAAGAAAGAAAGAAGTAAGAAAGAAATAAGAAGTAAGAAAGAATAAAGAAGAAAGAAGAAGAAACAAAGAAGAAATAAAGAAGAAAGAAAGAAGTAAGAAAGATGTAAGAAAGAAGTAAGAAAGAAAGAAGAAAGGAAGAAGAAAGAAGAAGAAAGGAAGGAAGAAGAAAGAAAGAACAAAGAAAGAAAGAAGAAAGAATGAAGAAAGAAGAAGAAAGAAAGAAGAGAGAAAGAAGAAAGAAATAAAGAAGAAGAAAGAAAGAGAAAGAAACAAAGAATAAAGAAAGAATGAAAGAAGAATGAAAGAAGAAAGAAAGAAGAAAGAAATAAGCAAGAAAGAAGAAGAAAAGAAAGAAGAAAGAAGAAAGAAAGAAGAAAGAAGAAAGAAAGAAAGAAGAAAGAAAGAAGAGAGAAAGGAGAAATAAAGAAGAAAGATAGAAGAAAGAAAGAAGAAAGAAAGAAGAAAGAGAGAAGAAACGAAGAAGAAAGGAAGAAGAAAGAAAGAAAGAAGAAAGAAAGAAGAAAGAAAGAGGAAAGAAAGAAGAAAGAAGAAAGGAAGAAGAAAGAAAGAAGAAAGAAAGAAGAAGAAGAAGAAGAAAGAAGAAAGAAAGATGCAAGAAAGAAGAAGGAAAGAAAGAAGAAAGAAGAGAGAAAGGGGAAAGGTAGAAGAAAGATAGAAGAAAGAAAGAAGAAAGAAGAAGAAAGAAAGAAGAAAGGAAGAAGAAAGAAAGAAGAAAGAAAGAAAGAAGAAAGAAAGAAAGAAGAAAGAAAGAAGAAAGAAAGAAGAGGTAAATAAAGAAAGAAAGAAGAAAGAAATAAAGAAGAAAGAAAGAGAAATAAAGAAAGAAAGAGAAATAAAGAGAAAAGAAACAAAGAAGAAAGAAAGAAAGAAAGAAAGAAAGAAAGAAAGAAAGAAAGAAAGAAAGAAAGAAAGAAAGAAAGAAAGAAGAAAGAAAGAAGAAGGAAAGAATGAAGAAAGAAAGAAGAGAGAAAGAAGAAATAAAGAAGAAAGGAAGAAGAAAGGAAGAAGAAAGGAAGAAAAAGAAAGAAGCAAGAAAGAAGAAAGAAAGAAAAAGAAGAAGAAAGAAGAAATATAGAAGAAAGAAAAAGAAAGAATGAAAGAAGAAAGAAAGATGAAAGAAAAAAGAAATAAAGAGGAAAGAAAGAAGAAAGAAAGAAAGAAGAAAGAAAGAAAGAAAAAGATAAAAGAAAGAAAAAAGAAAGAAGGAAAGAAGAAAGAAAGAAGAAAGGAAGAAGAAAGAAAGAAGAAAGTAAGAAGAAAGAAAGAAGAAAGAAAGAAGAAAGAAAGAAGAAAGGAAGAAGAAAGGAAGAAAGAAGAAGAAAGAAGAAGAAAGAGGAAAGAAAGAAGAAAGAAGAAAGGAAGAAGAAAGAAAGAAGTAAGAAAGAAGAAGGAAAGTAGTAAGAAAGAAGTAAAAAAGAAAGAAGAAAGGAAGTAGAAAGGAAGAAGAAAGAAAGAAGTAAGAAAGATGTAAGAAAGAAAGAAGAAAGAAAGAAGTAAGAAAGAAGTAAGAAAGAAGAAAGAAAGAAAGAAGCAAGAAAGAAGAAAGAGAGAAAGAGGAAAGAAGAAAGAAAGAAGAAAGGAAGAAAGAAGAAAGAAATAAAGAAGAAAGAAAGAAAGAAGAAGGAAAGAAGTAAGATAGATGTAAGAAAGAAGTTAGAAAGAAAGAAGAAAGGAAGAAGAAGGAAGAAGAAAGGAAGAAAGAAGAAAGAACGAAGAAAGAAATAAGAATGAAAGGAGAGGAAGGAATTAAGAAAGAATGAAGAAAGAATGAAATAAGAAAGAAAGAAGAAAGAAAGAAAGAAAGAAGAAAGAAAGAAGAAAGAAAGAAGAAAGAAAGTAGAAAGAAAGAAGAAAGTAAGAAAGAAAAAAGACTGAAGAAATAAAGAAGTAAGAAGGAAGTAAGAAACAACTAAGAAAGAAAGAGAAAGAAAGAATAAAGAATGAAGAAAGAAAAAAAAAGAAAGAAAGAAAGAAGAAAAAACTAAGAAAGAAAGCAGAAAGAAACAAAGAAGAAAGAAATAAAGAAGGAAAGAAAGAAGAAAGAAAGAAAAAAGAACGAAGAAAGAAGAAAGAAAGAAGAAAGAGAGAAAGAGGAAAGAAAGAGGAATGAAAGAAGAAAGAAAGAAGAAAGGAAGAAGAAAGGAAGAAGAAATGAAGAGTAAAGAAAAAGAAAGAAAGAAGAAAGAAAGAAGAAAGAAGAAAGAAAGAAAAAGAAAGAAAGAGGAGAGAAAGCAGAAAGATAGAAGAAAGACAGAAGAAAGAAAGGAGAAAGAAAGAAGAAAGAAGAAGAAAGAAAGAGGAAAGAAAGAAGAAAGAAGAAAGTAAGAAGAAAGAAAGAAGAAAGAAAGAAGATAGTAAGAGGAAAGAAGAAAGAAAGAAGAAAGAAAAAAAGAAAGAAGGAAAGAATAAAGAAATAAGAAATAAGAAAGAAGAAAGTAAGAAAGAAGAAAAAAAGGAGAAAGAAAGAAGAAAGGAAGAAGAAAGGAAGAATAAAGGAAGAAGAAAGAAAGAAAGAACGAAGAAAGAAGAAAGAAAGAAGAAAGAAAGAAGAAAGAAAGAGGAAAGAAAGAAGAAAGAAAGAAAGTAGAAAGAAAGATAGAAAGAAAGAAGAAAGAAATAAAGAAGAAAATAGAATGAAGAAAGAAACAAAGAAGAAAGAAAGAAAGAAGAAAGAAAGAAGAAAGAAAGAAGAAGAAAGAAAGAAGCAAGAAAGAAGAAAGAGAGAAAGAAGAAAGAAAGAAGAAAGAAAGAAAGAAGAAAGAAAGAAGAAAGAAAGAAGAAAGAAAGAAGAAAGAAAGATAGAAGAAAGAAAGAAGAGAGAAAGGAGAAAGATAGAAGAAAGAAAGAAGAAAGAAAGAAGAAAGAAGGAAAGAAGAAAGAAACAAAGAAGAAAGAAACAAAGAAAGAAGTAAGAAATAAAGAAGGAAGAAAGAAGTAAGAAAAAAGTAAGAAAGAAGTAAGAAAGAAAGAAGAATAAAGAAAGAAGAAAGAAACAAGAAAGAAAGAAGAAATAAAAAGAAAGAAAGAAGAAAGAAAGAAGAAAGAAAGAAAGAAGAAAGAAAGAAGAAAGAACGAAAGAAGAAAGAAAGAAGAAAGAAAGAAGAAAGAAAGAAGAAATAAAGAAGAAATAAAGAAGAAAGAAAGAAGAAAAACGAAAGAAGAAAGAAAGAATAAAGAAAGAAGAAAGAAAGAAGAAAGTAGAAAGAAATATGAAAGAAGTAGGAAAGAAAGAAGTAAGAAAGAAAGAAGAAAGAAAGAAAGCAGAAAGAAAGAGGAAAGAAAGAAGAAAGAAGAAAGAAAGGAGAAAGAAAGAAGAAAGAAGAAAAGAAGAAGAAAGAAAGAAGAAAGAAAGAAGAAAGAAAGAAAGAACAAAGAAAGAAGATAGAAAGAAGAAAGAAAGAAAGAAGAAAGAAAGAAAGAAGAAAAAAAGAGGAAAGAAACAAAGAAGAAAGAAAGAAAGAAAGAAGCAAGAAAGAAGAAAGAAAGTAGAAAAAAAGAAGAAAGAAAGAAGAAAGAAAGAAGAGAGAAAGGAGAAAGATAGAAGAATGAAAGAAGAAAGAAAGAAGAAAGAAAGGAAGAAGAAAGAAAGAATAAAGAAAGAAGAAAGGAAGAAGAAAGAAAGAAGAAAGAAAAAAGAAAGAACAAAGATAGAAGAAAGAACAAAGAAAGAAGGAAAGAAGAAAAAAGGAAGAATAAAGAAAGAAGAAAGAAAGAAAGAAGAAAGAAAGAAAGCAGAAAGAAAGAGGAAAGAAAGAAGAAAGAAGAAAGAAAGAAAGAAAGGAGTAAGAAAGAAATAAGAAGGAAAGAAGAAAGAAAGAAAGAAAGAAGAAAGAAAGAAGTAAGAAAGATGTAAGAAAGAAAGAAGAAAGAAAGAAAGAAGAAAGGAAGAAAGAAAGAAAGAAGAAAGGAAGAATGAAGAAAGAAAGAAAGAAGCAAGAAAGAAGAAGGAAAGAAAGAAGAAAGAAGAAAGAAGAAAGAAGAAAGAAGAAAGAAGAAAGAAGAAAGAAAGAAGTAAGAAAGAAAGAAGAAAGAAAGAAAGAAGAGGGAAAGGAGAATGATAGAAGAAAGATAGAAGAAAGAAAGAAGAAAGAAAGAATAAAGAAAGAAGAAAGGAAGAAGAAAGAAAGATAGAAGAAAGAAAGTGGAAAGAAAGAAGAAAGAAGAAAGGAAGAAGAAAGAAAGAAGAAAGAAAGAAGAAAGAAAGAAGAAAGAAAGTAGTAATAAAGAAGTAAGAAAGAAAGAAGAAAGGAAGTAGAAAGGAAGAAGAAAGGAAGAAAGAAGAAAGAAAGAACGAAGAAAGAAAGAAGAAAGAAGAAAGAAAGAAGAAATAAAGAAGAAAGAAAGAAGAAAGAAATAGGTAAGAAAGAAGTAAGAAAGAAAGAAAGAAGAAAGAAGAAAGAAATAAGTAAGAAAGAATGAAGAAAGAATGAAGAAAGAAAGAAGAAAGAAAGAAAAAAGAAATTAGGAAGGAAGAAAGAAGTAAGAAAAAGGTAAGAAAGAAGTAAGAAAGAAAGAAGAAAGATAGACAGAAAGAAGAAAGAAAGAAAGAAGAAAGGAAGAATGAAGAAAGAAAAAAAGAAGAAAGAAAGAAAGTTAGAAGAAAGAAAGAAGAAAGAAAGAAGAAGAAAGAAAGAAGCAAGAAAGAAGCAAGAAAGAAGAAAGAAAGAAGAAAGAAAGAATGAAGAAAGAAACAAAGAAGAAAGAAAGAAAGTTAGAAGAAAGAAAGAAGAAAGAAGAAAGAAGAAAGAAAGATGCAAGAAAGAAGAAGGAAAGAAAGAAGAGAGAAAGGAGAAAGGTAGAAGAAAGATAGAAGAAAGAAAGAAGAAAGAAAGAAGAAAGAAAGAAGAAAGAAAGAAGAAAGGAAGAAGAAAGAAAGAAGAAAGAAAGAAAGAAGAAAGAAAGGAGAAAGAAAGAAGAAAGAAAGAAGAAAGGAAGAAGAAAGGAAGAATAAAGAAAGGAGAAAGGAAGAAGAAAGGAAGAAGAAAGAAAGAAGAAAGAAAGAAGAAAGAAGAGAGATAGAAGAAAGAAAAAAGAAAGAAGGAAAGAAGAAAGAAAGAAGAAAGAAAGAAGAAAGAAAGAAGAAAGAAAGAAGAAAGAAAGAAAGGAAGAAAGAAAGAATGAAAGAAAGAAAGGAAGAAAGAAGAAAGAAAGAAGAAAGAAAATAGAAAGGAAGAAGACAGGAAGAAGAAAGGTAGAATAAAGAAAGGAAGAAAGAATGAAAGAAGAAAGAGAGCAGAAAGAAAGAGGAAAGAAAGAAGAAAGAAGAAAGAAAGAAGAAACAAAGAAGAAAGAAAAAAGAAAGAAAGAAGAAAGAAGTAGAAAGAAGTAAGAAAGAAAGAAGAAAGGAAGAAGAAAGGAAGAAAGAAGAAAGAAAGAACGAAGAAAGAAAGAAGAATGAAAGAAGAACGAAAGAAGAAAGAAAGATATTAGAAAGAAAGAAGAAAGAAAGAAAGAAGAAAGAAGTAAGACATGTAAGAAAGAATGAAGAAAGAAAGAAGAAAGAAAGAAGAAAGAAAGAAGAAAGAAAGAAGAAAGAAAGAAGAGAAAAAGAAGAGAGAAAGAAGAAAGAAAAAAGAAAGAAAGAAGAAAGAAAGAAGAAAGAAAGAAAGAAAGAAGAAAGAAAGAAAGAAAGAAGAAAGAAAGATAAAAGAAACAAAGAAGAAAGACAGAAAGAAGAAAGAAAGAAGAAAGAAGAAAGAAAGAAGCAAGAAAGAAGAAGGAAAGAAAGAAGAAAGAAGAAAGAAGAAAGAAAGAAGAAAGAAAGAAAGAAGAAAGAAAGAAAGAAGAGGGAAAGGAGAAAGATAGAAGAAAGATAGAAGAAAGAAAGAAGAATGAAAGAAGATAGAAAGAAGAAAGGAAGAAGTAAGAAAGAAAGAAGAGAGAAAGGAGAAAGATAGAAGAAAGAAAGAAGAAAGAAAGAAGAAAGAATCAAAGAAGAAAGAAACAAAGAAGAAAGAAAGAAGTAAGAAATAAAGAAGGAAGAAAGAAGTAAGAAAAAAGTAAGAAAGAAGTAAGAAAGAAAGAAGAATAAAGAAAAAAGAAAGAAACAAGAGAGAAAGAAGAAATAAAGAAGAAAGAAAGAAGAAAGAAAGAGGAAAGATAGAAAGAAGAAAGAAAGAAGAAAGAACGAAAGAAGAAAGAAAGAAGAAAGAAAGAAGAAAGAAAGAAGAAAGAAAGAAGAAATAAAGAAGAAAGAAAGAAGAAAAACGAAAGAAGAAAGAAAGAAGAAAGAAAGAAGAAAGAAAGAAGAAAGTAGAAAGAAATATGAAAGAAGTAAGAAAGAAAGAAGTAAGAAAGAAAGAAGAAAGAAAGAAAGCAGAAAGAAAGAGGAAAGAAAGTAGAAAGAAGAAAGAAAGGAGAAAGAAAGAAGAAAGAAGAAAAGAAGAAGAAAGAAAGAAGAAAGAAAGAAAGAAGAAAGAAAGAAGATAGAAAGAAGAAAGTAAGAAGAAAGAAAGAAAGAAGAAAGAAAGAAAGAAGAAAGTAGGAGGAAAGAAACAAAGAAGAAAGAAAGAAAGAAAGAAGGAAGAAAGAAGAAAGAAAGTAGAAAAAAGAAGAAAGAAAGAAGAAAGAAAGAAAGAAGAAAGAAAAAAGAGAGAAAGGAGAAAGATAGAAGAATGAAAGGAGAAAGAAAGTAGAAAGAAAGGAAGAAGAAAGGAAGTATAAAGAAAGAAGAAAGGAAGAAGAAAGAAAGAAGAAAGAAAAAAGAAAGAAAGAAGAAAGAACAAAGATAGAAGAAAGAACAAAGAAAGAAGGAAAGAAGAAAAAAGGAAGAATAAAGAAAGAAAAAAGAAAGAAAGAAGAAAGAAAGAAAGCAGAAAGAAAGAGGAAAGAAAGAAGAAAGAAGAAAGAAAGAAGAAAGAAAGAAGTAAGAAAGAAATAAGAAGTAAGAAAGAATAAAGAAGAAAGAAAGAAGAAACAAAGAAGAAATAAAGAAGAAAGAAAGAAGTAAGAAAGATGTAAGAAAGAAGTAAGAAAGAAAGAAGAAAGGAAGAAGAAAGGAAGAAGAAAGGAAGGAAGAAGAAAGAAAGAACAAAGAAAGAAAGAAGAAAGAATGAAGAAAGAAAGAAGAAAGAAAGAAGAGAGAAAGAAGAAAGAAATAAAGAAAGAAGAAAGAAAGAGAAAAGAAACAAAGAATAAAGAAAGAATGAAAGAAGAATGAAAGAAGAAAGAAAGAAGAAAGAAATAAGCAAGAAAGAAGAAGAAAAGAAAGAAGAAAGAAGAAAGAAAGAAGAAAGAAGAAAGAAAGAAAGAAGAAAGAAAGAAGAGAGAAAGGAGAAATAAAGAAGAAAGATAGAAGAAAGAAAGAAGAAAGAAAGAAGAAAGAGAGAAGAAACGAAGAAGAAAGGAAGAAGAAAGAAAGAAAGAAGAAAGAAAGAAGAAAGAAAGAGGAAAGAAAGAAGAAAGAAGAAAGGAAGAAGAAAGAAAGAAGAAAGAAAGAAGAAGAAGAAAGAAGAAAGAAGAAAGAAAGATGCAAGAAAGAAGAAGGAAAGAAAGAAGAAAGAAGAGAGAAAGGGGAAAGGTAGAAGAAAGATAGAAGAAAGAAAGAAGAAAGAAAGAAGAAAGAAAGAAGAAAGGAAGAAGAAAGAAAGAAGAAAGAAAGAAAGAAGAAAGAAAGAAAGAAGAAAGAAAGAAGAAAGAAAGAAGAGGTAAATAAAGAAAGAAAGAAGAAAGAAATAAAGAAGAAAGAAAGAGAAATAAAGAAAGAAAGAGAAATAAAGAGAAAAGAAACAAAGAAGAAAGAAAGAAAGAAAGAAAGAAAGAAAGAAAGAAAGAAAGAAAGAAAGAAAGAAAGAAAGAAGAAAGAAAGAAGAAGGAAAGAATGAAGAAAGAAAGAAGAGAGAAAGAAGAAATAAAGAAGAAAGGAAGAAGAAAGGAAGAAGAAAGGAAGAAAAAAGAAAGAAGCAAGAAAGAAGAAAGAAAGAAAAAAGAAAGAAGAAAGAAGAAATATAGAAGAAAGAAAAAAGAAAGAATGAAAGAAGAAAGAAAGATGAAAGAAAAAAGAAATAAAGAGGAAAGAAAGAAGAAAGAAAGAAAGAAGAAAGAAAGAAAGAAAAAGATAAAAGAAAGAAAAAAGAAAGAAGGAAAGAAGAAAGAAAGAAGAAAGGAAGAAGAAAGAAAGAAGAAAGTAAGAAGAAAGAAAGAAGAAAGAAAGAAGAAAGAAAGAAGAAAGGAAGAAGAAAGGAAGAAAGAAGAAAGAAAGAAGAAAGAAAGAGGAAAGAAAGAAGAAAGAAGAAAGGAAGAAGAAAGAAAGAAGTAAGAAAGAAGAAGGAAAGTAGTAAGAAAGAAGTAAAAAAGAAAGAAGAAAGGAAGTAGAAAGGAAGAAGAAAGGAAGAAAGAAGAAAGAAAGAAGTAAGAAAGATGTAAGAAAGAAAGAAGAAAGAAAGAAGTAAGAAAGAAGTAAGAAAGAAGAAAGAAAGAAAGAAGCAAGAAAGAAGAAAGAGAGAAAGAAGGAAAGAAGAAAGAAAGAAGAAAGGAAGAAAGAAGAAAGAAATAAAAGAAGAAAGAAAGAAAGAAGAAGGAAAGAAGTAAGATAGATGTAAGAAAGAAGTTAGAAAGAAAGAAGAAAGGAAGAAGAAAGGAAGAAGAAAGGAAGAAAGAAGAAAGAACGAAGAAAGAAATAAGAATGAAAGGAGAGGAAGGAATTAAGAAAGAATGAAGAAAGAATGAAATAAGAAAGAAAGAAGAAAGAAAGAAAGAAAGAAGAAAGAAAGAAGAAAGAAAGAAGAAAGAAAGTAGAAAGAAAGAAGAAAGTAAGAAAGAAAAAAGACTGAAGAAATAAAGAAGTAAGAAGGAAGTAAGAAACAACTAAGAAAGAAAGAAGAAAGAAAGAATAAAGAATGAAGAAAGAAAAAAAAGAAAGAAAGAAAGAAGAAAAAACTAAGAAAGAAAGCAGAAAGAAACAAAGAAGAAAGAAATAAAGAAGGAAAGAAAGAAGAAAGAAAGAAAAAAGAACGAAGAAAGAAGAAAGAAAGAAGAAAGAGAGAAAGAGGAAAGAAAGAGGAATGAAAGAAGAAAGAAAGAAGAAAGGAAGAAGAAAGGAAGAAGAAATGAAGAGTAAAGAAAAAGAAAGAAAGAAGAAAGAAAGAAGAAAGAAGAAAGAAAGAAAAAGAAAGAAAGAGGAGAGAAAGCAGAAAGATAGAAGAAAGACAGAAGAAAGAAAGGAGAAAGAAAGAAGAAAGAAAGAAGAAAGAAAGAGGAAAGAAAGAAGAAAGAAGAAAGTAAGAAGAAAGAAAGAAGAAAGAAAGAAGATAGTAAGAGGAAAGAAGAAAGAAAGAAGAAAGAAAAAAAGAAAGAAGGAAAGAATAAAGAAATAAGAAATAAGAAAGAAAGAAGAAAGTAAGAAAGAAGAAAAAAAGGAGAAAGAAAGAAGAAAGGAAGAAGAAAGGAAGAATAAAGGAAGAAGAAAGAAAGAAAGAACGAAGAAAGAAGAAAGAAAGAAGAAAGAAAGAAGAAAGAAAGAGGAAAGAAAGAAGTAAGAAAGAAAGTAGAAAGAAAGATAGAAAGAAAGAAGAAAGAAAGAAAGAAGAAAATAGAATGAAGAAAGAAACAAAGAAGAAAGAAAGAAAGAAGAAAGAAAGAAGAAAGAAAGAAGAAGAAAGAAAGAAGCAAGAAAGAAGAAAGAGAGAAAGAAGAAAGAAAGAAGAAAGAAAGAAGAAAGAAAGAAGAAAGAAAGAAGAAAGAAAGATAGAAGAAAGAAAGAAGAGAGAAAGGAGAAAGATAGAAGAAAGAAAGAAGAAAGAAAGAAGAAAGAAGGAAAGAAGAAAGAAACAAAGAAGAAAGAAACAAAGAAAGAAGTAAGAAATAAAGAAGGAAGAAAGAAGTAAGAAAAAAGTAAGAAAGAAGTAAGAAAGAAAGAAGAATAAAGAAAGAAGAAAGAAACAAGAAAGAAAGAAGAAATAAAAAGAAAGAAAGAAGAAAGAAAGAAGAAAGAAAGAAAGAAGAAAGAAAGAAGAAAGAACGAAAGAAGAAAGAAAGAAGAAAGAAAGAAGAAAGAAAGAAGAAATAAAGAAGAAATAAAGAAGAAAGAAAGAAGAAAAACGAAAGAAGAAAGAAAGAATAAAGAAAGAAGAAAGAAAGAAGAAAGTAGAAAGAAATATGAAAGAAGTAGGAAAGAAAGAAGTAAGAAAGAAAGAAGAAAGAAAGAAAGCAGAAAGAAAGAGGAAAGAAAGAAGAAAGAAGAAAGAAAGGAGAAAGAAAGAAGAAAGAAGAAAAGAAGAAGAAAGAAAGAAGAAAGAAAGAAGAAAGAAAGAAAGAACAAAGAAAGAAGATAGAAAGAAGAAAGAAAGAAAGAAGAAAGAAAGAAAGAAGAAAAAAAGAGGAAAGAAACAAAGAAGAAAGAAAGAAAGAAAGAAGCAGAAAGAAGAAAGAAAGTAGAAAAAAAGAAGAAAGAAAGAAGAAAGAAAGAAGAGAGAAAGGAGAAAGATAGAAGAATGAAAGAAGAAAGAAAGAAGAAAGAAAGGAAGAAGAAAGAAAGAATAAAGAAAGAAGAAAGGAAGAAGAAAGAAAGAAGAAAGAAAAAAGAAAGAACAAAGATAGAAGAAAGAACAAAGAAAGAAGGAAAGAAGAAAAAAGGAAGAATAAAGAAAGAAGAAAGAAAGAAAGAAGAAAGAAAGAAAGCAGAAAGAAAGAGGAAGAAAGAAGAAAGAAGAAAGAAAGAAAGAAAGAAGTAAGAAAGAAATAAGAAGGAAAGAAGAAAGAAAGAAAGAAAGAAGAAAGAAAGAAGTAAGAAAGATGTAAGAAAGAAAGAAGAAAGAAAGAAAGAAGAAAGGAAGAAAGAAAGAAAGAAGAAAGGAAGAATGAAGAAAGAAAGATAGAAGAAAGAAAGAGAAAAGAAACAAAGAAGAAAGAAAGAAAGAAAGAAAGAAGAAAGAAAGAAGAAAGAAGAAAGAAAGAAGCAAGAAAGAAGAAGGAAAGAAAGAAGAAAGAAGAAAGAAGAAAGAAGAAAGAAGAAAGAAAGAAGTAAGAAAGAAAGAAGAAAGAAAGAAAGAAGAGGGAAAGGAGAATGATAGAAGAAAGATAGAAGAAAGAAAGAAGAAAGAAAGAATAAAGAAAGAAGAAAGGAAGAAGAAAGAAAGATAGAAGAAAGAAAGTGGAAAGAAAGAAGAAAGAAGAAAGGAAGAAGAAAGAAAGAAGAAAGAAAGAAGAAAGAAAGTAGTAATAAAGAAGTAAGAAAGAAAGAAGAAAGGAAGTAGAAAGGAAGAAGAAAGGAAGAAAGAAGAAAGAAAGAACGAAGAAAGAAAGAAGAAAGAAGAAAGAAAGAAGAAAGAAAGAAGAAAGAAAGAAGAAAGAAATAGGTAAGAAAGAAGTAAGAAAGAAAGAAAGAAGAAAGAAGAAAGAAATAAGTAAGAAAGAATGAAGAAAGAATGAAGAAAGAAAGAAGAAAGAAAGAAAAAAGAAATTAGGAAGGAAGAAAGAAGTAAGAAAAAGGTAAGAAAGAAGTAAGAAAGAAAGAAGAAAGATAGACAGAAAGAAGAAAGAAAGAAAGAAGAAAGGAAGAATGAAGAAAGAAAAAAAGAAGAAAGAAAGAAAGTTAGAAGAAAGAAAGAAGAAAGAAAGAAGAAGAAAGAAAGAAGCAAGAAAGAAGCAAGAAAGAAGAAAGAAAGAAGAAAGAAAGAATGAAGAAAGAAACAAAGAAGAAAGAAAGAAAGTTAGAAGAAAGAAAGAAGAAAGATAGAAGAAGAAAGAAAGAAGCAAGAAAGAAGCAAGAAAGAAGAAAGAAAGAAGAAAGAAAGAAGAAAGAAAGAAGAAAGGAAGAAAGAAGAAAGAAAGAAGAGAGATAGGAGAAAGATAGAAGAAAGAAAGAAGAAAGAAAGCAAGAAGAAAGAAAGAAGAAAGAAAGAAAAAAGGAAGAAGAAAGGAAGAAGAAAGGAAGAATAAAGAAAGAAAAAAGGAAGAAGAAAGAAAGAAGAAAGAAAGAAGAAAGAAAGAACAAAGAAGAAAGAAAGAAGAAAGAAAGAAGAAAGAAAGAAAGAAGAAAGAAAAAAGAAAGAAAGAAAGAAAGAAGAAAGAAAGAAGAAAGAAAGAATAAAGGAAGAAGAAAGGAAGAAGAAAGGAAGAATAAAGAAAGAAGAAAGGAAGAAGAAAGAAAGAAGAAAGAAAGAAGAAAGAAAGAAGAAAGAAGAAAGATAGAAGAAAGAAAAAAGAAAGAAGGAAAGAAGAAAGAAAGAAGAAAGAAAGAAGAAAGAAAGAAGAAAGAAAGAAGAAAGGAAGAAGAAAGGAAGAAGAAAGGAAGAATAAAGAAAGAAGAAAGAAAGAAAGAAGAAAGAAAGAAAGAAGAAAGAAAGCAGAAAGAAAGAGGAAAGAAAGAATAAAGAAGAAAGAAAGAAGAAACAAAGAAGTAATAAAGAAGAAAGAAAGAAGTAAGAAAGATGTAAGAAAGAAGTAAGAAAGAAAGAAGAAAGGAAGAAGAAAGGAAGAAGAAATGAAGAAAGAAGAAAGAAAGAACAAAGAAAGAAAGAAGAAAGAATGAAGAAAGAAAGAAGAAAGAAAGAAGAGAGAAAGAAGAGAGAAAGAAGAAAGAAAGAAGAAAGAAAGAAGAAAGAAATAAAGAAAGAAGAAAGAAAGAGAAAAGAAACAAAGAATAAAGAAAGAATGAAAGAAGAAAGAAAGAAGAAAGAAAGAAGCAAGAAAGAAGAAGAAAAGAAAGAAGAAAGAAGAAAGAAAGAAAGAAGAAAGAAAGAAAGAAGAAAGAAAGAAGAGAGAAAGGAGAAATAAAGAAGAAAGATAGAAGAAAGAAAGAAGAAAGAAAGAAGAAAGAAAGAAGAAAGGAAGAATAAAGGAAGAAGAAAGGAAGAAAGAAGAAAGAAAGAAGAAAGAAAGAGGAAAGGAAGAAGAAAGAAGAAAGGAAGAAGAAAGAAAGAAGAAAGAAAGAAGAAGGAAAGTAGTAAGAAAGAAGTAAGAAAGAAAGAAGAAAGGAAGTAGAAAGGAAGAAGAAAGTAAGAAAGAAGAAAGAAAGAACGAAGAAAGAAAGAGGGAAGAAAGAAGAAGGAAGAAACAAAGAAGAAACAAAGAAGAAAGAAAGAAGTAAGAAAGAAATAAGAAAGAACTAAGAAAGAAAGAAGAAAGAAAGAAGAAAGAAAGAAGAAAGAAGATATAAAGAAGAAAGAAAGAAGAAAGAAGAAAGAAATAAGAAAGGGAGATGTTAGAAAGAAAGAAGAAAGAAAGAAGTAAGAAAGAAATAAGAAAGAACTAAGAAAGAAAGAAGAAAGAAAGAAGAAAGAAAGAAGAAAGAAAGAAAGAAGAAAGAAAGCAGAAAGAAAGAGGATAGAAAGAATAAAGAAGAAAGAAAGAAGAAACAAAGAAGAAATAAAGAAGAAAGAAAGAAGTAAGAAAGATGTAAGAAAGAAGTAAGAAAGAAAGAAGAAAGGAAGAAGAAAGGAAGAAGAAAGGAAGAAAGAAGAAAGAAAGAACAAAGAAAGAAAGAAGAAAGAATGAAGAAAGAAAGAAGAAAGAGAGAAGAGAGAAAGAAGAGAGAAAGAAGAAAGAAAGAAGAAAGAAAGAAGAAAGAAATAAAGAAAGAAGAAAGAAAGAGAAAAGAAACAAAGAATAAAGAAAGAATGAAAGAAGAAACAAAGAAGAAAGAAAGAAGTAAGAAAGAAATAAGAAAGAACTAAGAAAGAAAGAAGAAAGAAAGAAGAAAGAAAGAAGAAAGAAGAAAGAAAGAAGAAAGAAAAAAGAAAGAAGGAAGAGAGAAAGAAAGAAGAAAGGAAGAATGAAGAAAGAAAGAAAGAAAGAAGAAAGAAAGAGAAAAGAAACAAAGAAGAAAGAAAGAAAGAAAGTAGAAAGAAAGAAGAAAGAAAGAAGAAAGAAGAAAGAAGAAAGAAGAAAGAAGAAAGAAGAAAGAAGAAAGAAAGAAGCAAGAAAGAAGAAGGAAAGAAAGAAGAAAGAAAGAAGAGAGAAAGGAGAAAGTTAGAAGAAAGATAGAAGAAAGAAAGAAAGAAGAAAGAAAGAAGAAAGAAAGAAGAAAGAAAGAAGAAAGGAAGAAGAAAGGAAGAAGAAAGGAAGAATAAAGAAATGAGAAAGGAAGAAGAAAGGAAGAAGAAAGAAAGAAGAATGAAAGAAGAAAGAAGACAGATAGAAGAAAGAAAAAAGAAAGAAGGAAAGAAAGAAAGAAAGAAAGAAAGATGAAAGAAAGAAGAAAGAAAATAGTAAGGAAGAAGACAGGAAGAAGAAAGGTAGAATAAAGAAAGGAAGAAAGAAAGAAAGAAGAAAGAGAGCAGAAAGAAAGAGGAAAGAAAGAAGAAAGAAGAAAGAAAGAAGAAACAAAGAAAGAAGAAAGAAAGAAAGAAGAAAGAAAGAAGAGAGAAAGGAGAAAGATAGAAGAATGAAAGAAGAAAGAAAGAAGAAAGAAAGGAAGAAGAAAGGAAGAATAAAGAAAGAAGAAAGGAAGAAGAAAGAAAGAAGAAAGAAAAAAGAAAGAAAGTAGAAAGAACAAAGATAGAAGAAAGAACAAAGAAAGAAGAAAAGAAGAAAAAAGGAAGAATAAAGAAAGAAGAAAGAAAGAAAGAAGAAAGAAAGAAAGCAGAAAGAAAGAGGAAAGAAAGAAGAAAGAAGAAAGAAAGAAGAAAGAAAGAAGTAAGAAAGAAATAAGAAGAAAGAAAGAAGTAAGAAAGATGTAAGAAAGAAGTAAGAAAGAAAGAAGAAAGGAAGAAGAAAGGAAGAAGAAATGAAGAAAGAAGAAAGAAAGAACAAAGAAAGAAAGAAGAAAGAATGAAGAAAGAAAGAAGAAAGAAAGAAGAGAGAAAAAAGAGAGAAAGAAGAAAGAAAGAAGAAAGAAAGAAGAAAGAAATAAAGAAAGAAGAAAGAAAGAGAAAAGAAACAAAGAATAAAGAAAGAATGAAAGAAGAAAGAAAGAAGAAAGAAAGAAGAAAGAAAGAAGCAAGAAAGAAGAAGAAAAGAAAGAAGAAAGAAGAAAGAAAGAAGAAAGAAAGAAGAAAGAAAGGAGAGAGAAAGGAGAAATAAAGAAGAAAGATAGAAGAAAGAAAGAAGAAAGAAAGAAGAAAGAAAGAAGAAAGGAAGAAGAAAGGAAGAAGAAAGGAAGAAAGAAGAAAGAAAGAAGAAAGAAAGAGGAAAGAAAGAAGAAAGAAGAAAGGAAGAAGAAAGAAAGAAGAAAGAAAGAAGAAGGAAAGTAGTAAGAAAGAAGTAAGAAAGAAAGAAGAAAGGAAGTAGAAAGGAAGAAGATAGTAAGAAAGAAGAAAGAAAGAACGAAGAAAGAAAGAGGAAAGAAAGAAGAAGGAAGAAACAAAGAAGAAACAAAGAAGAATGAAAGACGTAAGAAAGAAATAAGAAAGAACTAAGAAAGAAAGAAGAAAGAAAGAAGAAAGAAAGAAGAAAGAAGAAATAAAGAAGAAAGAAAGAAGAAAGAAGAAAGAAATAAGAAAGGAAGATGTTAGAAAGAAAGAAGAAAGAAAGAAGTAAGAAAGAAATAAGAAAGAACAAAGAAAGAAAGAAGAAAGAAAGAAGAAAGAAAGAAGAAAGAAGAAAGAAAGAAGAAAGAAAGAAAGAAGAAAGAAAGCAGAAAGAAAGAGGAAAGAAAGAATAAAGAAGAAAGAAAGAAGAAACAAAGAAGAAATAAAGAAGAAAGAAAGAAGTAAGAAAGATGTAAGAAAGAAGTAAGAAAGAAAGAAGAAAGGAAGAAGAAAGGAAGAAGAAAGGAAGAAAGAAGAAAGAACAAAGAAAGAAAGAAGAAAGAATGAAGAAAGAAAGAAGAAAGAAAGAAGAGAGAAAGAAGAGAGAAAGAAGAAAGAAAGAAGAAAGAAAGAAGAAAGAAATAAAGAAAGAAGAAAGAAAGAAGAAAGAAAGAAGTAAGAAAGAAATAAGAAAGAACTAAGAAAGAAAGAAGAAAGAAAGTAGAAAGAAGAAAGATAGAAGAAAGAAGAAAGAAAGAAGAAAGGAAAAAGAAAGAAGGAAGAGAGAAAGAAAGAAGAAAGGAAGAATGAAGAAAGAAAGAAAGAAAGAAGAAAGAAAGAG
Organism: Columba livia; assembly: GCF_036013475.1. NCBI lineage: Eukaryota > Metazoa > Chordata > Aves > Columbiformes > Columbidae > Columba > Columba livia. Next base: position 29,912 of record NW_027043070.1, read on the forward strand.
AAAAGAAACAAAGAAGAAAGAAAGAAAGAAAGTAGAAAGAAAGAAGAAAGAAAGAAGAAAGAAGAAAGAAGAAAGAAAGAAGCAAGAAAGAAGAAGGAAAGAAAGAAGAAAGAAAGAAGAGAGAAAGGAGAAAGGTAGAAGAAAGATAGAAGAAAGAAAGAAAGAAGAAAGAAAGAAGAAAGAAAGAAGAAAGAAAGAAGAAAGGAAGAAGAAAGGAAGAAGAAAGGAAGAATAAAGAAATGAGAAAGGAAGAAGAAAGGAAGAAGAAAGAAAGAAGAAAGAAAGAAGAAAGAAGACAGATAGAAGAAAGAAAAAAGAAAGAAGGAAAGAAGAAAGAAAGAAGAAAGAAAGAAGAAAGAAAGAAGAAAGAAAGAAAGAAAGAATGAAAGAAAGAAAGAAAGAAAGAAAGAAAGAAAGAAAGAAAGAAAGAAAGAAAGAAGAAAGAAAGAAGAAAGAAAATTGAAAGGAAGAAGACAGGAAGAAGAAAGGTAGTATAAAGAAAGGAAGAAAGAAAGAAAGAAGAAAGAGAGCAGAAAGAAAGAGGAAAGAAAGAGGAAAGAAGAAAGAAAGAAGAAACAAAGAAGAAAGAAAGAAGAAAGAAAGAAGTAAGAAAGAAGTAGAAAGAAGTAAGAAAGAAAGAAGAAATGAAGAAGAAAGGAAGAAAGAAGAAAGAAAGAACGAAGAAAGAAAGAAAGAAGAAAGAAAGAAAGAAGAAAGAAAGAGGAAAGAAACAAAGAAGAAAGAAAGAAAGAAGCAAGAAAGAAGAAAGAAAGTAGAAAAAAAGAAGAAAGAAAGAAGAAAAAAAGAAAGAAGAAAGAAAGAAGAGAGAAAGGAGAAAGATAGAAGAATGAAAGAAGAAAGAAAGAAGAAAGAAAGGAAGAAGAAAGGAAGAATAAAGAAAGAAGAAAGGAAGAAGAAAGAAAGAAGAAAGAAAAATAAAGACAGAAGAAAGAACAAACATAGAAGAAAGAACAAAGAAAGAAGGAAAGAAGAAAAAAGGAAGAATAAAGAAAGAAGAAAGAAAGAAAGAAGAAAGAAAGCAGAAAGGAAGAGGAAAGAAAGAAGAAAGAAGAAAGAAAGAAGAAAGAAAGAAGTAAGAAAGAAATAAGAAGGAAAGAAGAAAGAAAGAAAGAAGAAAGAAAGAAGTAAGAAAGATGTAAGAAATAAAGAAGAAAGAAAGAAAGAAGAAAGAAAGAAAGAAAGAAAGAAGAAAGGAAGAATGAAGAAAGAAAGACAGAAGAAAGAAAGAGAAAAGAAACAAAGAAGAAAGACAGAAAGAAAGAAGAAAGAAAGAAGAAAGAAGAAAGAAAGAAGCAAGAAAGAAGAAGGAAAGAAAGAAGAAAGAAGAAAGAAAGAAGAAAGAAGAAAGAAGAAAGAAAGAAGAAAGAAAGAAGAAAGAAAGAAAGAAGAGGGAAAGGAGAAAGATAGAAGAAAGATAGAAGAAAGAAAGAAGAAAGAAAGAAGAAAGGAAGAAGAAAGGAAGAAGAAGGAAAGAAAGAAGAGAGAAAGGAGAAAGATAGAAGAAAGAAAGAAGAAAAACGAAAGAAGAAAGAAAGAAGAAAGAAAGAAGAAAGAAAGAAAGCAGAAAGAAAGAGGAAAGAAAGTAGAAAGAAGAAAGAAAGGAGAAAGAAAGAAGAAAGAAGAAAAGAAGAAGAAAGAAAGTTGAAAGAAAGAAAGAAGAAAGAAAGAAGATAGAAAGAAGAAAGAAAGAAAGAAGAAAGAAAGAAAGAAGAAAGAAAGAAAGAAGAAAGAAGGAGGAAAGAAACAAAGAAGAAAGAAAGAAAGAAAGAAGCAAGAAAGAAGAAAGAAAGTAGAAAAAAAGAAAGAAGAAAGAAGAAAGAAGAAAGAAGAAAGAAAGATGCAAGAAAGAAGAAGGAAAGAAAGAAGAAAGAAAGAAGAGAGAAAGGGGAAAGGTAGAAGAGAAAGGAAGAAAGAAAGAATGAAAGAAAGAAAGAAAGAAGAAAGAAAGAAGAAAGAAAATAGAAAGGAAGAAGACAGGAAGAAGAAAGGTAGAATAAAGAAAGGAAGAAAGAATGAAAGAAGAAAGAGAGCAGAAAGAAAGAGGAAAGAAAGAAGAAAGAAGAAAGAAAGAAGAAACAAAGAAGAAAGAAAAAAGAAAGAATTAGAAAGAAGTAAGAAAGAAAGAAGAAAGGAAGAAGAAAGGAAGAAAGAAGAAAGAAAGAACTAAGAAAGAAAGAAGAATGAAAGAAGAACGAAAGAAGAAAGAAAGATATTAGAAAGAAAGAAGAAAGAAAGAAGAAAGAAGTAAGACATGTAAGAAAGAATGAAGAAAGAAAGAAGAAAGAAGAAAGAAAGAAGAAAGAAAGAAGAAAGAAAGAAGTGAAAAAGAAGAGAGAAAGAAGAAAGAAAGAAGAAAGAAAGAAGAAAGAAAGAAAGAAAGAAGAAAGAAAGAAAGAAGAAAGAAAGATAAAAGAAACAAAGAAGAAAGAAAGAAAGAAGAAAGAAAGAAGAAAGCAAGAAGAGAGAAAGGAGAAAGATAGAAGAATGAAAGTAGAAATAAAGAAGAAAGAAAGGAAGAAGAAAGGAAGAATAAAGAAAGAAGAAAGGAAGAAGAAACAAAGAAGAAAGAAAAAAGAAAGAAAGAAGAAAGAAGAAAGATAGATTAAAGAAAAAAGAAAGAAGGAAAGAAGAAGAAAGGAAGAATAAAGAAGAGAGAAAGAAGAAAGAAAGAAAGCAGAAAGAAAGAGGAAAGAAAGAAGAAAGAAGAAAGAAGAAAGAAAGAAGAAAGAAAGAAGAAAGAAGAAAGAAAGAAGAAAGGAAGAAAAAAGGAAGAAATGAAGAAGAAAGGAAGAATAAAGAAAGAAGTAAGAAAGAAGTAAGAAAGAAGTAAGAAAGTAGTAAGAAAGAAGAAAGAAAGAAGGAGGAAAGAAGATAGAAAGAAGAAAAGAAGAAAGAAGAAAGAAAGAAAGAAGAAGGAAAGAAGTAAGAAAGAAGGAAGAAAGATGTAAGAAAGAAGTTAGAAAGAAAGAAGAAAGGAAAAAGAAAGGAAGAAGAAGGGAAGAAAGAAGAAAGAACGAAGAAAGAAAGAAGAATGAAAGGAGAAAGAAGGAATTAAGAAATAAAGAAGAAAGAAAGAAATAGGAAAGAAAGAAGAAAGAAAGAAGAAAGAAAGAAAGAAGAAAGAAAGAAGAAAGAAAGAAGAAAGAAAGAAGAAAGTAAGAAAGAAAAAAGACTGAAGAAATAAAGAAGTAAGAAGGAAGTAAGAAAGAAGTAAGAAAGAAAGAAGAAAGAAAGAATAAAGAAAGAAGAAAGAAAGAAAGAAGAAAGAAAGAAAGAAGAAAAAAATAAAGAAGGAAAGAACGAAGAAAGAAAGAAAAAAGAACGAAGAAAGAAGAAAGAAAGAAGAAAGAAAGAAAGAGGAAAGAAAGAAGAAAGAAAGAAGAAAAAAAGAAGAAAGGAAGAAGAAAGGAAGAAGAAATGAAGAATAAAGAAAAAGAAAGAAAGAAGAAAGAAAGAAGAAAGAAAGAAGAAAGAAAGAAGAAAGAAAGAAGAAAGAAAGAAGAAAGGAAGAGGAAAGAAAGAAGAAAAAAGAAAGTAAGAAGAAAGTAAGAAGAAAGAAAGAAGAAAGTAAGAAGAAAGAAGAAAGAAAGAAGAAAGAAAAAAAGAAAGAAGGAAAGAATAAAGAAATAAGAAAGAAAGAAGAAAGGAAGAAAGAAGAAAGAAAGGAGAAAGAAAGAAGAAAGGAAGAAGAAAGGAAGAAGAAACAAAGAAAGAACGAAGAAAGAAAGAAGAAAGAAAGAAGAAAGAAAGAGGAAAGAAAGAAGTAAGAAAGAAAGAAGAAAGAAAGATAGAAAGAAAGAAGAAAGAAAGAAAGAAGAAAGGAAAATGAAGAAAGAAACACAGAAGAAAGAAAGAAAGAAAGAAGAAAGAAAGAAGAAAGTGAGAAGAAGAAATAAAGAAGCAAGAAAGAAGAAAGAAAGAAGAGAGAAAGAAAGAGAGAACAAATAAAGAAGAAAGAAAAAGAACGGAAGAAAGAAAGAAGGAAGAAGAAAGAAAGAAGAAAGAAGAAAGAAGAAAGAAAGAAGAAAGAAAGTAGTAAGAAAGAAAGAAGAAAGAAAGAAGAAAGAAAGAAAGAAGAAATAAGAAAGACAGAAAAAGAAAGTAGAAAGAAAGAAAGAAAGAAAGAAGAAAGAAAGAAGAAAGAAAGAAAGAAGAAACAAAGAAAGAATAAAGGAAGAAGAAAGAAAGAAAGAAGAAATAAAGAAAGAAGAAAGAAAGAAAGAAGAGAGTAAGAAAGAAAGAACAAAGAGAGAAGAAAGAAAAAGTAAGGAAGAAGAAAGAAATAAGAAAGAAAGAAAGAAAGAAGAAAGAAGAAAGAAAGAAGAAAGAAAGAAGAGAGAAAGAAAGAGAGAACAAATAAAGAAGAAAGAAAAAGAACTGAAGAAGAAAGAAAGAAGGAAGAAGAAAGAAAGAAGAAAGAAGAAAGAAAGATGAAAGAAAGTAGAAAGAAAGAACGAAGAAAGAAAGAAGAAAGAAGAAAGAAGAAAGAAAGAAAGAAAAATGAAAGAAAGAAAGAAGAAAGAAAGAAGAGAGAAAGGAGAAAGATAGAAGAATGAAAGAAGAATGAAAGAAGAAAGAAAGGAAGAAGAAAGGAAGTATAAAGAAAGAAGAAAGGAAGAACAAAGAAAGAAGAAAGAAGAAAGAAAGAAGAAAGAAAGAAGAAAGAAAGAAGAGAATAAGAAGAAAGAAGAAAGAAAGAAAGAAGAAAGAAAGAAACAAGAAAGAAAGAAGAAAGAAACAAGAAAGAAAGAAGAAAGAAAGAAGAAAGAAAGAAGAAAGAAAGAGGTAAGAAAGAAGTAAGAAAGAAAGAAGTAAGAAAGAAGAAAGAAAGAAAGAAGAAAGAAAGAAAGAAGAAAGAAAGAAGAAAGAAAGAAGAGGTAAATAAAGAAAGAAAGAAGAAAGAAATAAAGAAGAAAGAAAGAAAGAAGAAAGAAAGAAAGAAGAGAGAAAGAAAGAAGAAGGAAAGAAGAAAGGAAGAAAGAAGAAAGAAAGAAAGAAAGAAGAAAGAAAGAAAGAAGAAAGAAAAAATGAAAGAAGAAAGAATGAAGAAAGAAAAAAGAAAGAAGTAAGAAAGAAAGAAGAAGGAAAGAAGAAAGAAAGAAGAAAGAGAGAAGAAAGAAAGAAGTAAGAAAGAATTAAGAAAGAAGAAAGAAAGAAGAAGGAAAGAAAGAAGAAAGAAAGAAAGAAAGAACAAAGAAAGAAGAAAGAAAAAGAAAGGAAGAAGAAAGAAAGAAGAATAAGAAAGAAAGAAGAAAGAAAGAAGGAAGAAAGAAAGAAGTAAGAAAGAAGAAAGAAAGAAAGAAAAAAGAAAGAAAGAAGAAAGAATGAAGAAATAAAGAAGAGGTAAAGAAAGAAAGAAAGGAGAAAGAAATAAAGAAGAAAGAAAGAATAAAGGAAGAAAGATAAATGAAAGAAAGAAAGAAGAAAGAAAGAAAGAAGAACGAAATAAGAAAGAAAAAATGAAAGAAGAAAGAATGAAGAGAGAAAAAAGAAAGAAAGAAGTAAGAAGGAAAGCAGAAGGAAAGAAGAAAGAAAGAAGAAAGAAAGAAGAACGAAAGAAGAAAGAAATAAGAAAGAAAGAAAGAAGAATGAAAGAAGAAAGAAAGAAGAAATAAAGAAATAAAGAAGAAAGAAAGAAGTAAGAAAGAAGAAAGGAAGAATAAAGAAAGAAGAAAGAAAGAAGTAAGAAAGAAGTAAGAAAGAAGCAAGAAAGAACAATAAAGAAAAAAGTATGAAAGAAGAAAGAAAGAAGAATGAAAGAAGACAGAAAAAAGAAAGAAAGAAAGAAGAAAAAATGAAAGAAGAAAGAATGAAGAGAGAAAAAAGAAAGAAAGAAGTAAGAAGGAAAGCAGAAGGAAAGAAGAAAGAAAGATGAAAGAAAAAAGAAATAAAGAGGAAAGAAAGAAGAAAGAAAGAAAGAAGAAAGGAAGAAGAAAGAAAGAAGAAAGTAAGAAGAAAGAAAGAAGAAAGAAGAAAGATAGAATAAAGAAAAAAGAAATAAGGAAATAAGAAAGAAAGAAGAAAGAAAGAAGCAAGAAAGAAAGAAGAAAGAAAGAAGAAAGGAAGAAGAAAGGAAGAAGAAAGGAAGAATAAAGAAAGAAGAAAGAAAGCAGAAAGAAAGAGGAAAGAAAGAAGAAGGAAGAAAGAAAGAAGAAACAAAGAAGAAAGAAAGAAGAAAGAAATAAGAAAGAAAGAAGAAAGGAAGAAGAAAGATAGAAGAAAGGAAGAAAGAAGAAAGAAAGAACAAAGAAAGAAAGAAGAAAGAAAGAAGAAAGAAAGATGTTAGAAAGAAAGAAGAAAGAAAGAAGTAAGAAAGAAGTAAGAAATATGTAAGAAAGAATGAAGAAAGAAAGAAGAAAGAAAGAAGAAAGAAAGAAGAGAGAAGGAAGAAAGAAAGAAGAAAGAAAGAAGAAAGAAAGAAAGAAAGAAAAAAGAAAGAAAGAAAGAAGAAAGGAAGAATGAAGAAAGAAAGAAAGAAGAAATAAAGAGAAAAGAAACAAAGAAGAAAGAAAGAAAGGAAGAAAGAAGAAAGAAAGAAGAAAGAAAGAAGCAAGAAAGAAGAAGGAAAGAAAGAAGAAAGAAGAAAGAAAGAAGAAAGAAAGAAAGAAGAAAGAAAGAAGAGAGAAAGGAGAAAGACAGAAGAAAGATAGAAGAAAGAAAGAAGAAACAAAGAAGAAAGAAAGGACAAAGGAAGAAGAAAGGAAGAAGAAAGAAAGACAGAAGAAAGAAAGAAGAAAGAAAGAGGAAAAAAAGAAGAAAGAAGAAAGGAAGAAGAAAGAAAGAAGAAAGAAAGAAGAAAGAAAGTAGTAAGAAAGAAGTAAGAAAGAAAGAAGAAATGAAGTAGAAAGCAAGAAGAAAGGAAGAAACAAGAAAGAAAGAACGAAGAAAGAAAGAAGAGAAATAGAAGAAAGAAAGAAGAAAGAAAGAAGAAAGAACGAAGAAAGAAAGAAGAAAGAAAGAAGAAAGAAAGAAGAAAGAAAGAAAGAAGAAAGAAAGAAAGAACGAACAAAGAAAGAAATAAAGAACAAAGAAAGAAGAAAGACAGAAGAAAGAAAGAAGAAAGAAAGAAGAAAGACGAAAGAAAGAAGTAAGAAAGAAGCAAGAAAGAAGAAAGAAAGAAAGAAGAAAGAAAGAAGAAAGAAAGAAAGAAGAAAGTAAGAAGAAAGGAAGAAGGTAGAAAGAAAGAACGAAGAAAGAAAGAAGAAAGAAAGATGTTAGAAAGAAAGAAGAAAGAAAGAAAGAAGAAAGAAAGAATTAAAAAAGATATAAGAAAGAATGAAGAAAGAAAGAAGAAAGAAGAAAGAAAGAAGAGAGAAGGAAGAAAGAAAGAAGAAAGAAAGAAAGAAGAAAGAAAGAAGTAAGAAAGAAAGAAGAAATAAAGGAGAAAGAAAGAAGTAAGAAAGAAATAAAGAAGAAAGAAAGAAGACAGAAAGAAGAAAGAAAAAAGAAATAAAGAAGAAAGAAAGAATTAAGAAAGTATTAAGAAAGAAGTAAAAAGAAGTAAGAAATAAAGAAGGAAGAAAGAAGAAAGAAAGAAAGAAAGAAGAAAGAGAGAAGAAAGAAAGAAAGAAAAAAGAGAGAAAGAATAAAGAAAGAAGAAAGAAAGAAAGAAGAAAGAAAGAAGAAAGAAAGAAGAAATAAAGAAGTAAGAAAGAAGAAAAAAAAAAAGAAAGAAAGAAGTAGGAAAGAAGACAGAAATAAGAAAGAAAGAAGAAAGAAAATAGTAAGAAAGAAAGAATAAAGAAAGAAGAAAGAAAGAAGAAAGAAAGTCGAAAAAAAGGAAGAAGAAAGAAAAAAAGAAAGAAAGAAGAAAAAAGAAAGAAAGAAGAAAGAAAGAAAGAAGAAAGAAAGAAAGAACGAACAAAGAAAGAAATAAAGAACAAAGAAAGAAGAAAGACAGAAGAAAGAAAGAAGAAAGAAAGAAGAAAGACGAAAGAAAGAAGTAAGAAAGAAGCAAGAAAGAAGAAAGAAAGAAAGAAGAAAGAAAGAAGAAAGAAAGAAAGAAGAAATAAAGAAGTAAGAAAGAAGAAAGGAAGAATAAAGAAAGAAGAAAGAAAGAAGAAAGAAAGTCGAAAGAAAGGAAGAAGAAAGAAAAAAAGAAAGAACAAAGAAAGAAATAAAGAACAAAGAAAGAAGAAAGACAGAAGAAAGAAAGAAGAAAGAAAGAAGAAAGAAAGACGAAAGAAAGAAGTAAGAAAGAAGCAAGAAAGAAGAAAGAAAGAAATAAGAAATAAAGAAAAAAGTATGAAAGAAGAAAGAAAGAAGAATGAAAGAAGACAGAAAAAAGAAAGAAAGAAAGAAGAAAGAAAGAAAGAAAGAAGAAAGAAAGAAGAAAGAAGAAAGAGAGAAAGAAGTAAGAGAGAAGACGGAAATAAGAAAGAAAGAAGAAAGAAAATAGTAAGAAAGAAAGAATAAAGAAAGAAGAAAGGAAGAAGCATGGAAGAATAATGAAAGAAGAAGGAAGAAGAAAGAAACAAGAAAGAAAGAAAAAAGAAAGAAGAAAGAAGAAGGATAGAAGAAAGAAAAAAGAAAGAAGGAAATAAGAAAGAAATCTGAAAGAAAGCAGAAAGAAAGAAAGAAGAAAGAAAGAAGAAAGGAAGAATAAAGAAAGAAGAAAGAAGAAAGAAAGAAAGAAGAAAGAAAGCAGAAAGAAAGAAAGAAGAAAGAAAGAATAAAGGAAGAATAAAGAAAGAAGAAAGAAGAAAGAAAGAAAGAAGAAAGAAAGCAGAAACAAAGAGGAAAGAAAGAAGAAAGAAGAAAGAAAGAAGAAACAAAGAAGAAAGAAAGAAGAAAGAAAGAATTAAGAAAGAAGTATGAATGAAGTACGAAAGAAAGAAGAAAAGAAGAAGAAAGGAAGAAGAAAGGAAGAAAGAATAAAGTAAGAAGAAAGGAAGAAAGAAGAAAGAAAGAAAGAAAGAAGAAATAAAGAGAAAAGAAACAAAGAAGAAAGAAAGAAAGAAAGAAAGAAAGAAAGAAAGAAAGAAAGAAAGAAAGAAAGAAAGAAAGAAAGAAAGAAAGAAAGAAAGAAAAAGAAAGAAAGAAAGAAGGAAAGAAGAAGGAAAGAATGAAGAAAGAAAGAAGAGAGAAAGAAGAAATAAAGAAGAAAGGAAGAAGAAAGAAGAAGAAAGGAAGAAAAAAGAAAGAAGAAAGAAAGAAGAAAGAAAGAAAAAAGAAAGAAGAAAGAAGAAATATAGAAGAAAGAAAAAAGAAAGAATGAAAGAAGAAAGAAAGATGAAAGAAAAAAGAAATAAAGAGGAAAGAAAGAAGAAAGAAAGAAAGAAGAAAGAAAGAAGAAAGAAAGAAAGAAGAAAGATAAAAGAAAGAAAAAAGAAAGAAGGAAAGAAGAAAGAAAGAAGAAAGGAAGAAGAAAGAAAGAAGAAAGTAAGAAGAAAGAAAGAAGAAAGAAGAAAGATAGAATAAAGAAAAAAGAAATAAGGAAAGAAGAAAGAAAGAAGAAAGAAAGAAGCAAGAAAGAAAGAAGAAAGAAAGAAGAAAGGAAGAAGAAAGGAAGAAGAAAGGAAGAATAAAGAAAGAAGAAAGAAAGCAGAAAGAAAGAGGAAAGAAAGAAGAAGGAAGAAAGAAAGAAGAAACAAAGAAGAAAGAAAGAAGAAAGAAATAAGAAAGAAAGAAGAAAGGAAGAAGAAAGATAGAAGAAAGGAAGAAAGAAGAAAGAAAGAACAAAGAAAGAAAGAAGAAAGAAAGAAGAAAGAAAGATGTTAGAAAGAAAGAAGAAAGAAAGAAGTAAGAAAGAAGTAAGAAATATGTAAGAAAGAATGAAGAAAGAAAGAAGAAAGAAAGAAGAAAGAAAGAAGAGAGAAGGAAGAAAGAAAGAAGAAAGAAAGAAGAAAGAAAGAAAGAAAGAAAAAAGAAAGAAAGAAAGAAGAAAGGAAGAATGAAGAAAGAAAGAAAGAAGAAATAAAGAGAAAAGAAACAAAGAAGAAAGAAAGAAAGGAAGAAAGAAGAAAGAAAGAAGAAAGAAGAAAGAAAGAAGCAAGAAAGAAGAAGGAAAGAAAGAAGAAAGAAGAAAGAAAGAAGAAAGAAAGAAAGAAGAAAGAAAGAAGAGAGAAAGGAGAAAGATAGAAGAAAGATAGAAGAAAGAAAGAAGAAACAAAGAAGAAAGAAAGTAGTAAGAAAGAAGTAAGAAAGAAAGAAGAAATGAAGTAGAAAGGAAGAAGAAAGGAAGAAACAAGAAAGAAAGAACGAAGAAAGAAAGAAGAAAAATAGAAGAAAGAAAGAATAAAGAAAGAAGAAAGAAAGAAGAAAGAAAGAAGAAAGAAAGAAGAAAGAAAGAAGAAAGAAAGAAGAAAGAAAGAAGTAAGAAAGAAGTAAGAAAGAAAGAAGAATGTAAGAAGAAAGGAAGAAGGTAGAAAGAAAGAACGAAGAAAGAAAGAAGAAAGAAAGATGTTAGAAAGAAAGAAGAAAGAAAGAAAGAAGAAAGAAAGAATTAAAAAAGATGTAAGAAAGAATGAAGAAAGAAAGAAGAAAGAAGAAAGAAAGAAGAGAGAAGGAAGAAAGAAAGAAGAAAGAAAGAAGAAAGAAAGAAGAAAGAAAGAAAGAAGAAAGAAAGAAGTAAGAAAGAAAGAAGAAATAAAGGAGAAAGAAAGAAGTAAGAAAGAAATAAAGAAGAAAGAAAGAAGACAGAAAGAAGAAAGAAAAAAGAAATAAAGAAGAAAGAAAGAATTAAGAAAGTATTAAGAAAGAAGTAAAAACAAGTAAGAAATAAAGAAGAAAGAAAGAAGAAAGAAAGAAAGAAAGAAAGAAGAAAGAGAGAAGAAAGAAAGAAAGAAAAAAGAGAGAAAGAATAAAGAAAGAAGAAAGAAAGAAAGAAGAAAGAAAGAAGAAAGAAAGAAGAAATAAAGAAGTAAGAAAGAAGAAAGAAAAAAGAAAGAAAGAAGTAGGAAAGAAGACAGAAATAAGAAAGAAAGAAGAAAGAAAATAGTAAGAAAGAAAGAATAAAGAAAGAAGAAAGAAAGAAGAAAGAAAGTCGAAAAAAAGGAAGAAGAAAGAAAAAAAGAAAGAAAGAAGAAAAAAGAAAGAAAGAAGAAAGAAAGAAAGAAGAAAGAAAGAAAGAACGAACAAAGAAAGAAATAAAGAACAAAGAAAGAAGAAAGACAGAAGAAAGAAAGAAGAAAGAAAGAAGAAAGACGAAAGAAAGAAGTAAGAAAGAAGCAAGAAAGAAGAAAGAAAGAAAGAAGAAAGAAAGAAGAAAGAAAGAAAGAAGAAATAAAGAAGTAAGAAAGAAGAAAGGAAGAATAAAGAAAGAAGAAAGAAAGAAGAAAGAAAGTCGAAAGAAAGGAAGAAGAAAGAAAAAAAGAAAGAACAAAGAAAGAAATAAAGAACAAAGAAAGAAGAAAGACAGAAGAAAGAAAGAAGAAAGAAAGAAGAAAGAAAGACGAAAGAAAGAAGTAAGAAAGAAGCAAGAAAGAAGAAAGAAAGAAATAAGAAATAAAGAAAAAAGTACGAAAGAAGAAAGAAAGAAGAATGAAAGAAGACAGAAAAAAGAAAGATAGAAAGAAGAAAGAAAGAAAGAAAGAAGAAAGAAAGAAGAAAGAAGAAAGAGAGAAAGAAGTAAGAGAGAAGACGGAAATAAGAAAGAAAGAAGAAAGAAAATAGTAAGAAAGAAAGAATAAAGAAAGAAGAAAGGAAGAAGCATGGAAGAATAATGAAAGAAGAAGGAAGAAGAAAGAAACAAGAAAGAAAGAAAAAAGAAAGAAGAAAGAAGAAAGATAGAAGAAAGAAAAAAGAAAGAAGGAAATAAGAAAGAAATCTGAAAGAAAGCAGAAAGAAAGAAAGAAGAAAGAAAGAAGAAAGGAAGAATAAAGAAAGAAGAAAGAAGAAAGAAAGAAAGAAGAAAGAAAGCAGAAAGAAAGAAAGAAGAAAGAAAGAATAAAGGAAGAATAAAGAAAGAAGAAAGAAGAAAGAAAGAAAGAAGAAAGAAAGCAGAAAGAAAGAAAGAAGAAAGAAAGAATTAAGAAAGAAGTAAGAATGAAGTACGAAAGAAAGAAGAAAAGAAGAAGAAAGGAGGAAGAAAGGAAGAAAGAAGAAAGTAAGAAGAAAGGAAGAATGAAGAAAGAAAGAAAGAAAGAAGAAATAAAGAGAAAAGAAACAAAGAAGAAAGAAAGAAAGAAAGAAAGAAAGAAAGAAAGAAAGAAAGAAAGAAAGAAAGAAAGAAAGAAAGAAAGAAAGAAAGAAAGAAAGAAAAAGAAAGAAAGAAAGAAGAAAGAAAGAAGAAGGAAAGAATGAAGAAAGAAAGAAGAGAGAAAGAAGAAAGAAAAAAGAAAGAAAGAAGAGAGAAAGAAGAAATAAAGAAGAAAGGAAGAAGAAAGGAAGAAAAAGGAAGAAAAAAGAAAGAAGAAAGAAAAAAGAAAGAAGAAAGAAGAAATATAGAAGAAAGAAAAAAGAAAGAATGAAAGAAGAAAGAAAGATGAAAGAAAAAAGAAATAAAGAGGAAAGAAAGAAGAAAGAAAGAAAGAAGAAAGAAAGAAGAAAGAAAGAAAGAAGAAAGATAAAAGAAAGAAAAAAGAAAGAAGGAAAGAAGAAAGAAAGAAGAAAGGAAGAAGAAAGAAAGAAGAAAGTAAGAAGAAAGAAAGAAGAAAGAAGAAAGATAGAATAAAGAAAAAAGAAATAAGGAAAGAAGAAAGAAAGAAGAAAGAAAGAAGCAAGAAAGAAAGAAGAAAGAAAGAAGAAAGAAAGAAGAAAGGAAGAAGAAAGGAAGAAGAAAGGAAGAATAAAGAAAGAAGAAAGAAAGCAGAAAGAAAGAGGAAAGAAAGAAGAAGGAAGAAATAAAGAAGAAACAAAGAAGAAAGAAAGAAGAAAGAAATAAGAAAGAAAGAAGAAAGGAAGAAGAAAGATAGAAGAAAGGAAGAAAGAAGAAAGAAAGAACAAAGAAAGAAAGAAGAAAGAAAGAAGAAAGAAAGATGTTAGAAAGAAAGAAGAAAGAAAGAAAGAAGAAAGAAAGAAGTAAGAAATATGTAAGAAAGAATGAAGAAAGAAAGAAAGAAAGAAGAAAGAAAGAAGAGAGAAGGAAGAAAGAAAGAAGAAAGAAAGAAGAAGAAAGAATAAGAAATAAGAAATAAAGAAAAAAGTACGAAAGAAGAAAGAAAGAAGAATGAAAGAAGACAGAAAAAAGAAAGAAAGAAAGAAAAAAGAAAGAAAGAAAGAAGAAAGGAAGAATGAAGAAAGAAAGAAAGAAGAAATAAAGAGAAAAGAAACAAAGAAGAAAGAAAGAAAGAAAGAAAGAAGAAAGAAAGAAGAGAGAAAGGAGAAAGATAGAAGAAAGATAGGAGAAAGAAAGAAGAAACAAAGAAGAAAGAAAGGAGAAAGGAAGAAGAAAGGAAGAAGAAAGAAAGACAGAAGAAAGAAAGAAGAAAGAAAGAGGAAAGAAAGAAGAAAGAAGAAAGGAAGAAGAAAGAAAGTAGTAAGAAAGAAGGAAGAAAGAAAGAAGAAATGAAGTAGAAAGGAAGAAGAAAGGAAGAAACAAGAAAGAAAGAACGAAGAAAGAAAGAAGAAAAATAGAAGAAAGAAAGAATAAAGAAAGAAGAAAGAAAGAAGAAAGAAAGAAGAAAGAAGAAAGAAAGAAGAAAGAAAGAAGTAAGAAAGAAGTAAGAAAGAAAGAAGAAAGGAAGAAGAAAGGAAGAAGGAAGAAAGAAAGAACGAAGAAAGAAAGAAGAAAGAAAGATGTTAGAAAGAAAGAAGAAAGAAAGAAAGAAGAAAGAAAGAATTAAAAAAGATGTAAGAAAGAATGAAGAAAGAAAGAAGAAAGAAAGAAGAAAGAAAGAAGTGAGAAGGAAGAAAGAAAGAAGAAAGAAAGAAGAAAGAAAGTAAGAAGAAAGAAAGAAAGAAAGAAGAAAGGAAGAATGAAGAAAGAAAGAAAGAAGAAATAAAGGGAAAAGAAAAAAAGAAGAAAGAAAAAAGAAAGAAAGAAGAAAGAAAGAAGAAAGAAGAAAGAAAGAAGCAAGAAAGAAGAAGGAAAGAAAGAAAGAACGAAGAAAGAAAGAAGAAAGGAAGATGTTAGAAAGAAAGAAGAAAGAAAGAAAGAAGACAGAAAGAATTAAAAAATATGTAAGAAAGAATGAAGAAAGAAAGAAGAAAGAAAGAAGAAAGAAAGAAGAGAGAAAGGAGAAAGATAGAAGAAAGAAAGAAGTAGGAAAGAAGTAAGAAAGAAAGAAGAAAGGAAGAAGAAAGGAAGAAGAAATGAAGAATAAAGAAAGAAGAAAGAAAGAAGAAAGAAAGAAGAAAGAAAGAAAGAAAAAAAGAAAGAAGAAAGAAGGAAGAAAGAAAGAAGAAAGAAAGAATAAAGAAAGAAGAAAGAAAGAAGAAAGAAAGAAGTAAGAAAGAAGTAAGAAAGAAGTAAGAAAGAAAGAAGAGAGGAAGAAGAAAGGAAGAAGAAAGGAAGAAAGAAGAAAGAAAGAACGAAGAAAGAAAGAAGAAAGAAAGAAGAAAGAAAGATGTTAGAAAGAAAGAAGAAAGAAAGAAGAAAGAAAGAATTAAGAAAGATGTAAGAAAGAATGAAGAAAGAAAGAAGAAAGAAAGAAGAAAGAAGGAAGAAAGAAAGAAGAATGAAGAAAGAAAGAAAGAAAGAAGAAAGAAAGAAAGAAAGAAAGAAGAAAGGAAGAATGAAGAAAGAAAGAAAGAAGAAATAAAGGGAAAAGAAACAAAGAAGAAAGAAAGAAGAAAGAAAGGAGAAAGAAAGAAGAAAGAAGAAAGAAAGAAGCAAGAAAGAAGAAGGAAAGAAAGAAGAAAGAAAGAAGAGAGAAAGGAGAAAGATAGAAGAAAGATAGAAGAAAGAAAAAAGAAAGAAAGAAGAAAGAAAGAAGAAAGGAAGAAGAAAGGAAGAAGAAAGAAAGAAAGAAGAAAGAAAGAAGAAAGAAGGAGGAAAGAAAGAAGAAAGAAGAAAGGAAGAAGAAAGAAAGAAGAAAGAAAGAAGAAAGAAAGAAGAAAGAAAGAAGAAATAAAGGAGAAAGAATGAAAGAAGAAAAAAAGAAGAAAGAAAGAAGAAAGAAAGAAGAAATAAAGAAGAAATAAAGAAGAAGAAAGAAAAAAGAAAGAAGAAAGAAGAAAGAAATATGAAAGAAGTAAGAAAGAAAGAAGTAAGAAAGAAAGAAGAAAGAAAGAAAGAAGAAAGGAAGAATGAAGAAAGAAAGAAAGAAGAAAGAGGAAAGAAACAAAGAAGAAAGAAAGAAAGAAAGAAGAAAGAAAGAAGAAAGAAAGAAGAAAGAAAGAAGAAGAAAGAAAGAAGCAAGAAAGAAGAAAGAAAGAAAGAAGAGAGAAAGAAGAAAGAAAGAAGAAAGAAAGAAGAAAGAAAGAAGAAGTAAGAAAGAAAGAAGTAAGAAAGAATGAAGTAAGAAAGAAAGAAGAAAGAAAGAAAGAAGAAAGGAAGAATGAAGAAAGAAAGAAAGAAGAAAGAGGAAAGAAACAAAGAAGAAAGAAGAAAGAAAGAAGAAAGAAAGAAGAAAGAAAGATGTAAGAAAGAAGTAAGAAAGAAGTAAGAAAGAAAGAAGAAAGAAGGAAAGAAAGAAGAAAGAAATAAAGAAGAAAGAAGAAAGAAAGAGAAGAAAGAAAGAAGAAAGGAAGAAAGAAGAAAGAAAGAAAGAAGAGAGAAGAAAGACACAAGAAAGAAAGAAGAAAGAAAGAAGTAAGAAAGAAGTAAGAAAGAAAAAAGAAAGAAGGAAGAAAGAAAGAAGAAAGAAAGTAGAAAGATAGTAGAAAGAAAGAAGAAAGAAAGAAGAAATAAACAAAGAAGACAGAAAGAAGAAAGAAAGAAAAAAGCAAGAAAGAAGAAAGAAAGAAGAAAGAAAGAAAGATGTAAGAAAGAAGAAAGAAAGAAAGATGAAAGAAAGAAAGAAGAAAGAAAGAAAAAAGAAAAAAGAAAGAAAGAAGAGAGAAAGAAAGAAAGAAGAAAGAAAGAAAGAAGAAAGAAAGAAGAAAGGAAGAAGAAAGAAAGAAAGGAGAAACAAAAAAAAGAAAGAAAGGAGAAACAAAAAAAAGAAAGAAGAAAGAAAGAAGAAAGAAAAAAGAAAGAAGAAAGAAAGAAGAAAGAAAGGAGAAAGAAAGAAGTAAGAAAGAAGAAAGAAAGAAAGAAGAAAGAAAGAAGAACGAAAGAGGAAAGAAATAAGAAAGAAAGAAAGAAGAATGAAAGAAGAAAGAAAGAAGAATGAAAGAAAGAAGTAAGAAAGAAGTAAGAAAGAAAGAAGAAAGAAAGAAGAAAGAAAGAAGAAAGAAAGAAGAAAGAAAGAAAGAAGAAAGAAAGAAGAAAGAAAGAGGTAAGAAAGAAGTAAGAAAGAAAGAAGAAAGAAAGAAAGAAGTAAGAAAGAAGAAAGAAATTAAGATGAAAGAAAGAAGTAAGAAAGCAAGAAGGAAGGATGAAGAAAGAAAGAAGAGAGATAGAAAGAAAGAACAAAGAAGAAAGAAAAAGAAAGAAGAAAGAAAGTAAAAAGAAAGAAGAAAGAAAGAAGAGAGAAAGAAGAAAGAAGAAAGAAAGAAAGAAGAAAGAAAGAAGAAAGAAAGAAAAAGAAAGAAAGAAGAGAGAAAGGAGAACGAAAGAAAGAAAAAAGAAAGAAGAAAGGAAGAAGAAATAAAGAAGAAAGGAAGATTAAAGAAAGAAGAAAGAAAGAAGAAAGAAAGAAGAAAGAAAGAAGAAAGAAAGAAGAAAGAAATAAGAGTGAAAGAAAGAAGAAAGAATGAAGAAATAAAGAACTAAGAAAGAAGTAAGAAAGAAGTAACAAGGAAAGAAGAAAGAAAGAAGAAAGAAAGAAGATAGAAAGAAGACAGAATGAAAGAAAGAAGAAAGAAAGAAAGAAGAAAGGAAGAATGAAGAAAGAAAGACAGAAGAAAGAAAGAAGAAAGAAACAAAGAAGAAAGAATGAAAGAAAGAAGAAATAAAGAAGAAAGAAAGAAGAAATAAGAAAGAAAGAAGAAAGAAAGAAAGTAGAAAGAAAGAAGAAAGAAAGAAGAAATAAAGAAGTAAGAGAGAAGAAAGAAAAAAGAAAGAAAGAAGTAGGAAAGAAGACAGAAATAAGAAAGAAAGAAGAAAGAAAATAGTAAGAAAGAAAGAAGAAAGAAAAAAGAAAGAAGAAAGAAAGTCGAAAGAAAGGAAGAAGAAAGAAAAAAAGAAAGAAAGAAGAAAAAGAGAAAGAAAGAAGAAAGAAAGAAAGAAGAAAGAAAGAAAGAAAGAACAAAGAAAGAAATAAAGAACAAAGAAAGAAGAAAGACAGAAGAAAGAAAGAAGAAAGAAAGAAGAAAGACGAAAGAAAGAAGTAAGAAAGAAGCAAGAAAGAAGAGAGAAAGAAAGAAGAAAGAAAGAAGAAAGAAAGAAAGAAGAAATTAAGAAGTAAGAAAGAAGAAAGGAAGAATAAAGAAAGAAGAAAGAAAGAAGAAAGAAAGTCGAAAGAAAGGAAGAAGAAAGAAAAAAAGAAAGAACAAAGAAAGAAATAAAGAACAAAGGAAGAAGAAAGACAGAAGAAAGAAAGAAGCAAGAAAGAAGAAAGAAAGAAATAAGAAATAAAGAAAAAAGTACGAAAGAAGAAAGAAAGAAGAATGAAAGAAGACAGAAAAAAGAAAGAAAGAAAGAAGAAAGAAAGAAAGAAAGAAGAAAGAAAGAAGAAAGAAAAAAGAGAGAAAGAAGTAAGAGAGAAGACAGAAATAAGAAAGAAAGAAGAAAGAAAATAGTAAGAAAGAAAGAATAAAGAAAGAAGAAAGAAAGAAGAAAGAAAGAAGAAAGAAAGAAGTAAGAAAGAAGTAAGAAAGAAGTAAGAAAGAAAGAAGAAAGGAAGAAGAAAGGAAGAAGAAAGGAGGAAAGAATAAAGAAAGAACGAAGAAAGAAAGAAGAAAGAAAGAAGAAAGAAAGATGTTAGAAAGAAAGAAGAAAGAAAGAAGAAAGAAAGAATTAAGAAAGATGTAAGAAAGAATGAAGAAAGAAAGAAGAAAGAAAGAAGAAAGAAAGAAGAGAGAAGGAAGAAAGAAAGAAGAAAGGAAGAATGAAGAAAGAAAGAAAGAAGAAATATAGGGAAAAGAAACAAAGAAGAAAGAAAGAAGAAAGAAAGGAGAAAGAAAGAAGAAAGAAGAAAGAAAGAAGCAAGAAAGAAGAAGGAAAGAAAGAAGAAAGAAAGAAGAGAGAAAGGAGAAAGATAGAAGAAAGATAGAAGAAAGAAAGAAGAAAGAAAGAAGAAAGAAAGAAGAAAGGAAGAAGAAAGGAAGAAGAAAGAAAGAAAGAAGAAAGAAAGAAGAAAGAAGGAGGAAAGAAAGAAGAAAGAAGAAAGGAAGAAGAAAGAAAGAAGAAAGAAAGAAGAAAGAAAGAAGAAAGAAAGTAGTAAGAAAGAAGTAAGAAAGAATGAAGAAAGGAAGAAGAAAGGAAGAAAGAAGAAAGAAAGAACAAAGAAAGAAAGAAGAAAGAAAGAGGAAAGAAAGAAGTAAGAAAGAAAGAAAGAGGAACGAAAGAAGTAATAAAGAAGTAAGAAAGAATGAATTAAGAAAGAATAAAGAAGGAAGAAAGAAAGAAGAAAGAAATAAAGAAGGAAGAAAGAAGTAAGAAAAAAGTAAGAAAGAAGTAAGAAAGAACGAAAAATAAAGAAAGAAGAAAGAAAGAGGAATGAAACAAAGAATAATCAAAGAAAGAAAGAAGAAAGAAAGAAGAAATAAAGGAGAAAGAATGAAAGAAGAAAGAAAGAAGAAAGAAAGAAGAAAGAAAGAAGAAATAAAGAAGACGAAAGAAAAAAGAAAGAAGAAAGAAGAAAGAAATATGAAAGAAGTAAGAAAGAAAGAAGTAAGAAAGAAAGAAGAAAGAAATAAAGAAGAAAGAAAGAAAGAAGAAAGGAAGAATGAAGTAAGAAAGAAAGAAGAAATAAAGAGGAAAGAAACAAAGAAGAAAGAAAGAAAGAAAGAAGAAAGAAAGAAGAAAGAAAGAAGAAAGAAAGAAAGAAGAGAGAAAGAAGAAAGAAAGAAGAAAGAAAGAAGAGAGAAGAAAGAAAGAAGAAAGGAAGAAGAAAGGAAGAAGTAAGGAAGAATAAAGAAAGAAGAAAGGAAGAAGAAAGAAAGAAGAAAGAAAGAAGAAAGAAAGAAAAAGAAAGAAGAAAGAAGAAAGGTAGAAGAAAGAAAAAAGAAAGAAGGAAAGAAGAAAGAAAGATGAAAGAAAGAAGAAAGAAAGAGGAAAGAAAGAAGAAAGAAAGAAAGAAGAAAGAAAAAGAAAGAAAGAAAGAAAGAAGAAAGATAGAAGAAAGAAAAAAGAAAGAAGGAAAGAAGAAAGAAAGATGAAAGAAAGAAGAAAGGAAGAAGAAAGAAAGAAGAAAGTAAGAAGAAAGAAAGAAGAAAGAAGAAAGAAGAAAGAAAAAAGAAAGAAGGAAGAAGAAAGAAAGAAGAAAGAAAGAAGAAAGAAAGAAGAAAGAAAGAAAGAAGAAAGAAAGAAGAAAGAAAGAAGAAAGGAAGAAGAAAGGAAGAAGAAAGGAAGAATAAAGAAAGAAGAAAGAAAGCAGAAAGAAAGAGGAAAGAAAAAAGAAAGAAGAAACAAAGAAGAAAGAAAGAAGAAAGAAATAAGTAAGAAAGAAGTAGGAAAGAAAGAAGAAAGGAAGAAGAAAGGAAGAAGAAAGGAAGAAAGAAGAAAGAAAGAACAAAGAAAGAAAGAAGAAAGAAAGAAGAAAGAAAGAAGAAAGAAAGATGTTAGAAAGAAAGAAGAAAGAAAGAAAGAAGAAAGAAAGAAGTAAGAAATATGTAAGAAAGAAAGAATAAAGAAAGAAGAAAGAAAGAAGAAAGGAAGAAGAAAGAAAGAGGAAAGAAAGAAGAAAGAAGAAAGGAAGAAGAAAGAAAGAAAGAAGAAAGAAGAAAGAAAGAAGTAAGAAAGAAGTAAGAAAGAATGAAGAAAGAAAGAATAAAGAAAGAAGAAAGAAAGAAGAAAGAAAGAAGAAAGAAAGAAGAAAGAAATAAAGAAGGAAGAAAGAAGTAAGAAAAATTAATAAAGAATTAAGAAAGAAAGAAAGAATAAAGAAAGAAGAAAGAAAGAAGAAAGAAAGAAGAAAGAAAGAGGAAAGAAAGAAGAAAGAAGAAAGGAAGAAGAAAGAAAGAAAGAAGAAAGAAGAAAGAAACAAGAAAGAAAGAAGCAAGAAAGAAGTAAGAAAGAAAGAAGAAAGAAAGAAGTAAGAAGTAAGAAAGAAGTAAGAAAGAAGCAAGAAAGAAGAAAGAAAGAAAGAAGAAAGAAAGAAGATATAAAGAAGTAAGAAAAAAAGAAGAAAGGAAGAATAAAGAAAGAAGAAGGAAAGAAGAACGAAAAAAGAAAGAATTAAGAAATAAAGAAAAAAGTATGAAAGAAGAATGAAAGAAGAATGAAAGAAGAAAGAAAAAAGAAAGAAGAAAGAAGAAAGAAAAAAGAAAGAAAGAAGAAAGAAAGATGTAAGAAAGAAGTAAGAAAGAAAGAAGAAAGAAGGAAAGAAAGAAGAAAGAAATAAAGAAGAAAGAAGAAAGAAAGAGAAGAAAGAAAGAAGAAAGAAAGAAAGAAGAAAGAAGAAAGAAACAAGAAAGAAAGAAGAAAGAAAGAAGTAAGAAAGAAGTAAGAAAGAAAAAAGAAAGAAGGAAGAAAGAAAGAAGAAAGAAAGTAGAAAGATAGTAGAAAGAAAGAAGAAAGAAAGAAGAAATAAACAAAGAAGACAGAAAGAAGAAAGAAAGAAAAAAGCAAGAAAGAAGAAAGAAAGAAGAAAGAAAGAAAGATGTAAGAAAGAAGAAAGGAAGAAGAAAGAAAGAAAGGAGAAACAAAAAAAAGAAAGAAAGGAGAAACAAAAAAAAGAAAGAAGAAAGAAAGAAGAAAGAAAAAAGAAAGAAGAAAGAAAGAAGAAAGAAAGGAGAAAGAAAGAAGTAAGAAAGAAGAAAGAAAGAAAGGAGAAAGAAAGAATTAAGAAAGAAGAAAGAAAGAAAGAAGAAAGAAAGAAGAAAGAAAGAAGAACGAAAGAAAGAAGAAAGAAGTAAGAAATAAAGAAGAAAGAAAGAAGAAAGAAAGAAAGAAGAAAGAAGAAAGGAAGAAGAAAGAAAGAAGAAAGGAAGAAGAAAGGAAGAATAAATGAAGAAGAAAGATGTTAGAAAGCAAGAAGAAAGAAAGAAAGAAGAAAGAAAGAAGAAAGAAAGAAGTAAGAATGAAGTAAGAAAGAAGTAAGAAAGTAGTAAGAAAGAAGAAAGAAAGAAGAAGGAAAGAAGAAAGAAAGAAGAAAGGAAGAAAGAAGAAAGAATGAAAGAAGAAAGAAGGAAAGAAGAAGGAAAGAAGTAAGAAAGAAGTAAGAAAGAAGTAAGAAAGAAGTTAGAAAGAAAGAAGAAAGGAAGAAGAAAGGAAGAAGAAAGGAAGAAGAAAGAAAGAAGAAAGAAAGAGGAAAGTAAGAAAGAAAAAAGACTGAAGAAATAAAGAAGTAAGAAGGAAGTAGGAAAGAAGTAAGAAAGAAAGAAGAAAGAAAAAATAAAGAAAGAAAGAAAGAAGAAAGAAAGAAAGAAAGAAGAAAGAAATAAGAAAGAAAGAAGAAAGAAACAAAGAAGAAAGAAATGAGGAAGGAAAGAAAGAAGAAAGAAAGAAGAAAGTAGGAAGAAAGAAGAAAGAAAGAAGAAGAAAGAAAGAAGAAAGAAAGAAGAAAGAAAGAAAGAAGAAAGCAATAAGAGAGAAACAAAGAAGAAAGAAAGAAAGAAGAAAGAAAGAAGAAAGAAAGAAGAAAGAAAGAAGAAAGAAAGAAGAAAGAAAGAAGAAAGAAAGTAGAAAGAAAGAAAGAAGAAAGAAAGAAAGAGAGAAGAAAGGAAGAATGAAGAAAGAAAGAAAGAAGAAAGAAAGAGGAAATAAGGAAGAAAGAAGAAAGAAAGAAGCAAGAAAGAAGAAGGAAAGAAAGAAGAAAGAAGAAAGAATGAAGAAAGAAAGAAGAACAAAAGAAGAAAGGAAGAAGAAAGGAAGAAGAAGGAACGAAAGAAGAAAGAAGAAAGGAAGAAGAAAGAAGGAAGAAAGAAAGAAGAAAGTAAGAAGAAGAAGAAAGAAAGAAGAAAGATAAAAGAAAGAAGGAAAGAATAAAGAAAGAAGAAAGAAGAAAGGAAGAAAGAAGAAAGAAAGAAGAAAGAAGGAAGAGAGGAAGAAGAAGGAAGAATAAAGAAAGAAGAAAGAAAGCAGAAATAAAGAAGAAAGAAAGAAGAAAAAAAGAAAGAACAAGAAATAAAGAAGTAAGAAAGAAAGAAGAAAGGAAGAATAAAGAAAGAATAAAGAAAGAAGAACGAAAGAAGAAAGAATTAAGAAATAAAGAAAAAAGTATGAAAGAAGAATGAAGAAGAAAGTAAAAAGAAAGAAGAAAGAAAGAAGAAAGAAGAAGAAACAAAGAAGAAAGAAAGAAGAAAGAGAGAAACAAGTAAGAAAGAAGAAAGAAGAAAGAAAGAAAGAGGAAAGAAAGAAAGAAGAAAGAAAGAAGAAATAAAGAAGAAGAAAGAAGAAAGATATAAATAAGAAAGAAAGAAGAAAGAAAGAAGACAGAAAGAAGAAAGAAAGAAGAAAGAAAGAGGAAAGAAAGAAGAAGAAAGGAAAAAGAAAGAAAGAAGTAAGAAAGAAGAATGAAAAATAAAGAAATAAGAAATAAAGAATGAGAATGAAGGAAGAAAGAAAGAAGAATGAAAGTAGAGAGAAAGAAAGAAAGAAAGAAAGAAGAAAGAAAGAAGAAGAAAGAAAGAAGAAGAAAGAAAGAAGAAAGGAAGAAAGAAGAAAGAAAGAAAGAAGAAATAAAGAAAGAAGAAAGGAAGAAAGAAGAAAGAAAGAAGAAAGAAAGAAGAAAGAAAGAAGAAAGAAAGAAATAAGAAAGAAGAAAGAAAGAAAGAAGAAAGAAAGAAGAAAGAGAGTTAGAAGAAAGAAAGAAGAAAGAAGAAAGAAAGAAGAAAGAAAGAAAGAAGAAAGAAAGAAGGAAAGAACAAAGAAAGAAGAAAGAAAAAGTAAGGAAGAAGAAAGAAATAAGAAAGAATGAAAGAAGAAAGAAAGAAGAAGGAAAGAAGAAAGAAAGAAGTAAGAAAGAAGAGAGAAAGAAGAGAGAAAGAAGAAAGAAAGAAGAGAGAAAGAAAGAAAGCAGAAAGAAATAAGAAAGAAAGACGAAAGAAAGAAGCAAGAAAGAAGTAAGAAGAAAGAAGAAAGAAAGAAGAAAGAAAGAAGTAAGAAAGAAAGCAGAAAGGAAGAAGAAAGAAAGAAGGAAGAAGAAAGAAAGAAGAAAGAAAAAAGAAAGAAGAAAGTAAGTAGAACGAAAGAAAGAAGAAAGAAAGAAGAAAGAAAGAAGAAAGAAAGAAGGAAGAAAGAAAGAAGAAAGAAAGAAGTAAGAAAGAAATAAGAAAGGAAGAAGAAAGAATGAATAGAGAAAGAAAGAAAGAACAAAGAAGGAAGAAAGAAAAAGAAAGGAAGAAGACAGAAAAAAGAAAGAAGAAAGAAAGAAGAAAGAAAGAAGAAAGAAGAAAGAAAGAAGAAAGAAAGAAAGAAGAAATAAAAAAGTAAGAAAGAAGAAAGAAAGAAACAAGAAAGAAACAAGAATGAAAGAAAGTAAGAAAGAAAGAAAGAACAAAAAGAAGAAAGAAACAAGTAAGAAAGAAAGAAAAATATAGAAAGACAAAGAAAGAAGAAAGAAAGAGGAAAGAATGAAGTAAGAAAGAAGTAAGAAAGAAAGGAGAAAGAAGAAGAAAGAAAGAAAAGAGAAAGAAGAAGAAAGAAAGAAAGAAAGAAGATAGAGAAGAGAGAAAGAAGAAAGAAAAGTGAGGAAGAAGAAAAGAAAAGAGAAGAAAGAAAAGAGAAAGAAAAGAAGAAAGAAAGAAGAAGAAAGAAAGAAAGAAAGAAGAAAGAAGAAAGAAAGAAAGAAGAAAGAAAGAAGAAAGAATGAAGAAAGAAAGAAGAAATAAAAAAGAAGAATGAAAGAAAGAAGAAAGAAGAAGAAAGAAAGAAAGAAGGAAAGAAAGAAAGAAGAAAGAAAGAAACAAAGAAAGAAAGAAAGAAAGAAAGAAGAAAGAAGAAAGAAAGAAGAAAGAAAGAAGAAAGAAGAAGAAAGAAGAAAGAAAGAAAGAAGAAAGAAAGAAAGGAAGAAAGAAGAAAGAAAGAAAGAAGAAAGAATGAAGAAAGAAAGAAGAAAGAAGGAAGAGAGAAGAAGGAAGAACAAAGAAAGAAAGAAAGAAAGAAGAAAGAAAGAAGTAAGAAAGAAGTAAGAAAGAAAGAATAAAGAAAGAAGAAAGAAGAAAGAAAGAAGAAAGAAAGAAGAAAAAAAAGAAGTAAGTAAGAAGAAAGAAAGAAGAAAGAAACAAAGAAGTAAGAAAGAAAGAAAGAAGAAAGTAAGAAATAAATAAGAAAGGAAGATGAAAGAAAGAAGCAAGAAAGAAGAAGAAAAGAAAGAAGAAAGAAGAAAGAAAGAAGAAAGAAAGAGAGAAGAAAGAAAAAAGAGAGAAAGGAGAAAGATAGAAGAAAGACAGAAGAAAGAAAGAAGAAAGAAAGAAGAAAGAAAGAAGAAAGGAAGAAGAAGGAAAGAAAGAAGAAAGAAGAAAGGAAGAAGAAAGAAAGAAGAAAGAAAGAAGAAAGTAAGAAGAAAGAAGAAAGAAAGAAGAAAGAAAAAGAAAGAAGGAAAGAATAAAGAAAGAAGAAAGAAAGAAGAAAGGAAGAAAGAAGAAACGAAGAAGAAAGAAAGAAGAAAGGAAGAAGAAAGGAATAAAGAAAGAAGAAAGAAAGCAGAAATAAAGAAGAAAGAAAGAAGAAAGAAAGAAGAAAGGAAGAAGAAAGAAAGAAGAAAGGAAGAATGAAGAAAGAAAGAAAGAAGAAAGAAAGAAGAAAGAATGAAAGAAAGAAGAAAATAAAGAGGAAAGGAAGAAGACGAAAGAAAGAAAGAATAAGAAAGAAAGAAGAAAGAAAGAAGAAAGAAAGAGAGAAGAAAGAAAGAAAGAAAGAAAAAAGAAGAAAGAAAGAAAGAAGAAAGAATGAAGAAAGAAAGAAGAAATAAAAAAAGAAGAATGAAAGAAAGAAGAAAGAAAGAAGAAAGAAAGAAAGAAAGAAAGAAGAAAGAAAGAAGAGAGAAAGAAGAAAGAAAGAAAGAAGGAAAGAAAGAAAGAAAGAAAGAAAGAAAGAAACAAAGAAAGAAAGAAAGAATGAAAGAAGAAAGAAGAAAGAAAGAAGAAAGAAAGAAGAAAGAAGAAGAAAGAAGAAAGAAAGAAAGAAGAAAGAAAGAAAGAAAGAAAGAAGAAAGAAAGAAAGAAGAAAGAATGAAGAAAGAAAGAAGAAATAAAGAAAGAAGAAAGAAAGAAAGAAGAAAGTGAGAAGAAAGAAAGAAAGAAGAAATAAAGAAAGAGAAAGAAAGAAAGAAGAAGAAAGTAAGAAGAAAGAAAGAAGAAGAGAGAAGAAAGAAAGAAGAAAGAAGGAAGAGAGAAAGAAGGAAGAACAAAGAAAGAAAGAAAGAAAGAAGAAAGAAAGAAGTAAGAAAGAAGTAAGAAAGAAAGAATAAGAAAGAAGAAAGAAGAAAGAAAGAAGAAAGAAAGAAGAAAAAAAAGAAGTAAGTAAGAAGAAAGAAAGAAGAAAGAAACAAAGAAGTAAGAAAGAAAGAAGAAGAAAGTAAGAAAAAAGAAGAAAGGAAGATGAAAGAAAGAAGCAAGAAAGAAGAAGAAAAGAAAGAAGAAAGAAGAAAGAAAGAAGAAAGAAAGAGAGAAGAAAGAAAAAGAGAGAAAGGAGAAAGATAGAAGAAAGACAGAAGAAGAAAGAAGAAAGAAAGAAGAAAGAAAGAAGAAAGGAAGAAGAAGGAAAGAAAGAAGAAAGAAGAAAGGAAGAAGAAAGAAAGAAGAAAGAAAGAAGAAAGTAAGAAGAAAGAAGAAAGAAAGAAGAAAGAAAAAAGAAAGAAGGAAAGAATAAAGAAAGAAGAAAGAAAGAAGAAAGGAAGAAAGAAGAAACAAAGAAGAAAGAAAGAAGAAAGGAAGAAGAAAGGAATAAAGAAAGAAGAAAGAAAGAAGAAAGAAAGAAGAAAGGAAGAATAAAGAAAGAAGAAAGGAAGAATGAAGAAAGAAAGAAAGAAGAAAGAAAGAAGAAAGAATGAAAGAAAGAAGAAATAAAGAGGAAAGGAAGAGCGAAAGAAAGAAAGAATAAAGAAAGAAAGAATAAAGAAAGAAGAAAGAAAGAAGAAAGAAGGAAGAAAGAAAGAAGAAAGAAGAAAGAAAGAAGAAAGAAAGAAGAAAGAAATTAAGATGAAAGAAAGAAGAAAGAAAGAAAAAGGAAGAAGAAAGGAAGAAGAAAGAAACAAGAAAGAAAGTAGAAAGAAAGAAGAAAGAAAGAAAAGAAGAAGAAAGAAAGAAAGAAGAGAGAAAGAAGCAAGAAAGAGAAAGAAAGAAAGAAGAAAGAAAGAAGAAAGAAAGAAAGAAAGAAGAAATAAAGAAGTAAGAAAGAAAGAAGAAGGAAAGAAGAAAGAAAGCAGAAATAAAGAAGGAAGAAAGAAGAAAGAAAGAAAGAAGAAAGAAAAAGAAGAAGAAAGAAAGAAGAAATAAAGAAATAAAGAAGAAAGAAAGAAGAAAGAAAGAAATAAAGAAGAAAGAACGAAGAAAGAAAGAAGAAAGGAAGAAGAAGAAGAAGAAAGAAGAAAGCAAGAAAGAGGAAAGAAAGAAAGAAGAAAGAAAGAAGAAATAAAGAAGAAAGAAAAAAGAAAGAAAGAAGAGAGAAAGAAAGAAAGAAGAAAGAAAGAAAGAAAGAAGAAAGGAAGAATGAAGAAAGAAAGAAAGAAGAAAGAAAGAAGAAAGAATGAAAGAAAGAAGAAATGAAAGAAGAAATAAAGAGGAAAGGAAGAAGACGAAAGAAAGAAAGAATAAAGAAAGAAAGAAGAAAGAAAGAAGAAAGAAAGAAGAAAGAAGGAAGAAAGAAACAAGAAAGAAGAAAGAAAGAAGAAAGAAAGAAGAAAGAAATTAAGATGAAAGAAAGAAGAAAGAAAGAAAAAGGAAGAAGAAAGGAAGAAGAAAGAAACAAGAAAGAAAGAAGAAAGAAAGAAGAAAGAAAGAAAAAGAAAGAAGAAAGAAAGAAAGAAGAGAGAAAGAAGCAAGAAAGAAGTAAGAAAGAAAGAAGAAAGAAAGAAGTAAGATGTAAGAAAGAAGTAAGAAAGAAGCAAGAAAGAAGAAAGAAAGAAAGAAAAAAGAAAGAAGAAAGAAAGAAGAGAGAAAGAAGAAAGAAGAAAGAAAGAAAGAAGAAAGAAAGAAGAAAGAAAGAAAAAGAAAGAAGAAAGAAAGAAGAGACAAAGAAGAAAGAAAGAAAGAAAAAGAAAGAAGAAAGAAAGAAGAAAGAAAGAGGTAAGAAAGAAGTAAGAAAGAAAGAAGAAAGAAAGAAAGAAGAAAGAAAGAAAGAAGAAAGAAAGAAAGAAGAAGAAAGAAAGAAGAGAGAAAGAAAGAACAAGAAAGAAGAAAGGAAGAAAGAAGAAAGAAAGAAAGAAGAAAGAAAGAAAGAAAGAAGAAAGAAAGAAGAAAGAAAAAATGAAAGAAGAAAGAATGAAGAAAGAAAAAGAAAGAAGTAAGAAAGAAGTAGGAAGGAAAGAAGAAAGAAAGAAGAAAGAAAGAAGAACGAAAGAAGAAAGAAATAAGAAAGAAAGAAAGAAGAATGAAAGAAGAAAGAAAGAGGTAAGAAAGAAGTAAGAAAGAAAGAAAAAGAAAGAAAGTAGTAAGAAAGAAGAAAGAAATTAAGATGAAAGAAAGAAGTAAGAAAGTAAGAAGGAAGGATGAAGAAAGAAAGAAGGGAAAAGAAAGAAAGAACAAAGAAAGAAGAAAGAAAAAGAAAGAAGAAAGAAAAAAGAAAGAAGAAAGAAAGAAGAGAGAAAGAAGAAAGAAGAAAGAAAGAAAGAAGAAAGAAAGAAGAAAGAAAGAAGAAAGATATAAATAAGAAAGAAAGAAGAAGAAAGAAGACAGAAAGAAGAAAGAAAGAAGAAAGAAAGAGGAAGAAAGAAAGAAGAAAGGAAAAGAAAGAAAGAAGTAAGAAAGAAGAATGAAAAATAAAGAAATAAGAAATAAAGAATGAAGAATGAAGGAAGAAAGAAGAAGAATGAAAGTAGAGAGAAAGAAAGAAAGAAAGAAAGAAGAAAGAAAGAAGAAGTAAGAAGAAAGAAGAAAGAAAGAAGAAAGGAAGAAAGAAGAAAGAAAGAAGGAATAAAGAAAGAAGAAAGGAAGAAGGAAGAAAGAAAGAAGAAAGAAGAAGAAGAAAGAAAGAAGAAAGAAAGAAATAAGAAAGAAGAAAGAAAGAAAGAAGAAAGAAAGAAGAAAGAGAGTAAGAAGAAAGAAAGAAGAAAGAAAGAAAGAAGAAAGAAAGAAAGAAGAAAGATGAAGGAAAGAACAAAGAAAGAAGAAAGAAAAAGTAAGGAAGAAGAAAGAAATAAGAAAGAATGAAAGAAGAAAGAAAGAATAAGGAAAGAAGAAAGAAAGAAGTAAGAAAGAAGAGAGAAAGAAGAAAGAAAGAAGAGAGAAAGAAAGAAAGCAGAAAGAAAGAAGAAAGAAAGACGAAAGAAAGAAGCAAGAAAGAAGTAAGAAAGAAAGAAGAAAGAAAGAAGAAAGAAAGAAGTAAGAAAGAAAGCAGAAAGGAAGAAGAAAGAAAGAAGGAAGAAGAAGAAAGAAGAAAGAAAAAAGAAAGAAGAAAGTAAGTAGAACGAAAGAAAGAAGAAAGAAAGAAGAAAGAAAGAAGAAAGAAAGAAGGAAGAAAGAAGGAAGAAAGAAGAAAGAAAGAAGTAAGAAAGAAATAAGAAAGGAAGAAGAAAGAATGAATAGAGAAAGAAAGAAAGAACAAAGAAAGAAGAAAGAAAAAGAAAGGAAGAAGAAAGAAAAAAGAAAGAAGAAAGAAAGAAGAAAGAAAGAAGAAAGAAGAAAGAAAGAAGAAAGAAAGAAAGAAGAAATAAAGAAGTAAGAAAGAAGAAAGAAAGAAAGAAGAAAGAAAGAAGAATGAAAGAAAGTAAGAAAGAAAGAAAGAACAAAAAGAAGAAAGAAACAAGTAAGAAAGAAAGAAAAAATATAGAAAGACAAAGAAAGAAGAAAGAAAGAGGAAAGAATGAAGTAAGAAAGAAGTAAGAAAGAAAGGAGAAAGAAGAAGAAAGAAAGAAAAGAGAAAGAAAGAAGAAAGAAAGAAAGAAAGAAGATAGAAGAAGAGAGAAAGAAGAAAGAAGAAGTGAGGAAGAAGAAAAGAAAAGAGAAGAAAGAAAAGAGAAAGAAAGAAGAAAGGAAGAAGAAAGAAAGAAAGAAAGATAGAAAGAAAGAAAGAAAGAAAGAAAGAAGAAACAAAAAAAGAAGAAAGAAAGAAGAAAGAATGAAGAAAGAAAGAAGAAATAAAGAAAGAAGAAAGAAAGAAAGAGGAAAGAAAGAAAGAAGAAAGAAAGAAAGAAGAAATAAAGAAGAAAGAAAGAAGAAAGAAAGAAGAAAGAAAGAAGAAAGAAAGAAGAAAGGAAGAAGAAAGAAAGAAAGACAGAACAAAAAAAAAGAAGGAAGAAAAAGAATGGAAGAAGAAAGAAAGAAGAAAGAAAGAAAGAAGAAAGAAAGAAAGAAAGAAAGAAAGAAGAAAGAAAGAAAGAAGAAAGAATGAAGAAAGAAAGAAGAAATAAAAAAAGAAGAATGAAAGAAAGAAGAAAGAAAGAAGAAAGAAAGAAAGAAAGAAAGAAGAAAGAAAGAAGAGAGAAAGAAGAAAGAAAGAAAGAAGGAAGAAAGAAAGAAAGAAAGAAAGAAACAAAGAAAGAAAGAAAGAATGAAAGAAGAAAGAAGAAAGAAAGAAGAAAGAAAGAAGAAAGAAGAAGAAAGAAGAAAGAAAGAAAGAAGAAAGAAAGAAAGAAGAAAGAAGAAAGAAAGAAAGAAGAAAGAATGAAGAAAGAAAGAAGAAATAAAGAAAGAAGAAAGAAAGAAAGAAGAAAGTGAGAAGAAAGAAAGAAAGAAGAAATAAGAAAGAGAAAGAAAGAAAGAAAGAAGAAAGTAAGAAGAAAGAAAGAAGAAAGAGAGAAGAAAGAAAGAGAAAGAAGGAAGAGAGAAAGAAGGAAGAACAAAGAAAGAAAGAAAGAAAGAAGAAAGAAAGAAGTAAGAAAGAAGTAAGAAAGAAAGAATAAAGAAAGAAGAAAGAAAGAAGAAAGAAAGAAGAAAGAAAGAAGAAAAAAAGAAGTAAGTAAGAAGAAAGAAAGAAGAAAGAAACAAAGAAGTAAGAAAGAAAGAAAGAAGAAAGTAAGAAAAAAAGAAGAAAGGAAGATGAAAGAAAGAAGCAAGAAAGAAGAAGAAAAGAAAGAAGAAAGAAGAAAGAAAGAAGAAAGAAAGAGAGAAGAAAGAAAAAGAGAGAAAGGAGAAAGATAGAAGAAAGACAGAAGAAAGAAAGAGAAGAAAGAAGAAAGAAAGAAGAAAGGAAGAAGAAGGAAAGAAAGAAGAAAGAAGAAAGGAAGAAGAAAGAAAGAAGAAAGAAAGAAGAAAGTAAGAAGAAAGAAGAAGAAAGAAGAAAGAAAAAGAAAGAAGGAAAGAATAAAGAAAGAAGAAAGAAAGAAGAAAGGAAGAAAGAAGAAACAAAGAAGAAAGAAAGAAGAAAGGAAGAAGAAAGGAATAAAGAAAGAAGAAAGAAAGCAGAAATAAAGAAGAAAGAAAGAAGAAAGGAAGAAGAAAGAAAGAAGAAAGGAAGAATGAAGGAAGAAAGAAAGAAGAAAGAAAGAAGAAAGAATGAAAGAAAGAAGAAATAAAGAGGAAAGGAAGAAGACGAAAGAAAGAAAGAATAAAGAAAGAAGAAGAAAGAAAGAAGAAAGAAAGAAGAAAGAAAGAAAGAAGAAAGAAAGAAAGAAAGAAAGAAAGAAGAAAGAAAGAAAGAAGAAAGAATGAAGAAAGAAAGAAGAAATAAAAAAGAAGAATGAAAGAAAGAAGAAAGAAAGAAGAAAGAAAGAAAGAAAGAAAGAAGAAAGAAAGAAGAGAGAAAGAAGAAAGAAAGAAAGAAGGAAAGAAAGAAAGAAAGAAAGAAAGAAACAAAGAAAGAAAGAAAGAATGAAAGAAGAAAGAAGAAAGAAAGAAGAAAGAAAGAAGAAAGAAGAAGAAAGAAGAAAGAAAGAAAGAAGAAAGAAAGAAAGAAAGAAAGAAGAAAGAAAGAAAGAAGAAAGAATGAAGAAAGAAAGAAGAAATAAAGAAAGAAGAAAGAAAGAAAGAAGAAAGTAAGAAGAAAGAAAGAAAGAAGAAATAAAGAAAGAGAAAGAAAGAAAGAAAGAAGAAAGTAAGAAGAAAGAAAGAAGAAAGAGAGAAGAAAGAAAGAAGAAAGAAGGAAGAGAGAAAGAAGGAAGAACAAAGAAAGAAAGAAGGAAAGAAGAAAGAAAGAAGTAAGAAAGAAGTAAGAAAGAAAGAATAAGGAAAGAAGAAAGAAAGAAGAAAGAAAGAAGAAAGAAAGAAGAAAAAAAGAAGTAAGTAAGAAGAAAGAAAGAAGAAAGAAACAAAGAAGTAAGAAAGAAAGAAAGAAGAAAGTAAGAAATAAAGAGAAAGGAAGAAGAAAGAAAGAAGCAAGAAAGAAGAAGAAAGAAAGAAGAAAGAAGAAAGAAAGAAGAAAAAAAGAGAGAAGAAGAAAAAGAGAGAAAGGAGAAAGATAGAAGAAAGACAGAAGAAAGAAAGAACAAAGAAAGAAGAAAGAAAGAAGAAAGGAAGAAGAAGGAAAGAAAGAAGAAAGAAGAAAGGAAGAAGAAAGAAAGAAGAAAGAAAGAAGAAAGTAAGAAGAAAGAAGAAAGAAAGAAGAAAGAAAAAGAAAGAAGGAAAGAATAAAGAAAGAAGAAAGAAAGAAGAAAGGAAGAAAGAAGAAACAAAGAAGAAAGAAAGAAGAAAGGAAGAAGAAAGGAATAAAGAAAGAAGAAAGAAAGCAGAAAGAAAGAAGAAAGAAAGAAGAAAGGAAGAATAAAGAAAGAAGAAAGGAAGAATGAAGAAAGAAAGAAAGAAGAAAGAAAGAAGAAAGAATGAAAGAAAGAAGAAATAAAGAGGAAAGGAAGAAGACGAAAGAAAGAAAGAATAAAGAAAGAAAGAATAAAGAAAGAAGAAAGAAAGAAGAAAGAAGGAAGAAAGAAAGAAGAAAGAAGAAAGAAAGAAGAAAGAAAGAAGAAAGAAATTAAGATGAAAGAAAGAAGAAAGAAAGAAAAAGGAAGAAGAAAGGAAGAAGAAAGAAACAAGAAAGAAAGTAGAAAGAAAGAAGAAAGAAAGAAAAAGAAAGAAGAAAGAAAGAAAGAAGAGAGAAAGAAGCAAGAAAGAAGAAAGAAAGAAAGAAGAAAGAAAGAAGAAAGAAAGAAAGAAAGAAGAAATAAAGAAGTAAGAAAGAAAGAAGAAGGAAAGAGGAAAGAAAGCAGAATTAAAGAAGGAAGAAAGAAGAAAGAAAGAAAGAAGAAAGAAAAAGAAGAAAGAAAGAAAGAAGAAATAAAGAAATAAAGAAGAAAGAAAGAAGAAAGAAAGAAATAAAGAAGAAAGAACGAAGAAAGAAAGAAGAAAGGAAGAAGAAAGAAGAAGAAAGAAGAAAGCAAGAAAGAGGAAAGAAAGAAAGAAGAAAGAAAGAAGAAATAAAGAAGAAAGAAAGAAGAAATAAGAAGAAAGAAAAAAGAAAGAAAGAAGAGAGAAAGAAAGAAAGAAGAAAGAAAGAAAGAAAGAAGAAAGGAAGAATGAAGAAAGAAAGAAAGAAGAAAGAAAGAATAAAGAATGAAGAAAGAAGAAATAAAGAGGAAAGGAAGAAGACGAAAGAAAGAAAGAATAAAGAAAGAAAGAAGAAAGAAAGAAGAAAGAAAGAAGAAAGAAGGAAGAAAGAAACAAGAAAGAAGAAAGAAAGAAGAAAGAAAGAAGAAAGAAAATTAAGATGAAAGAAAGAAGAAAGAAAGAAAAAGGAAGAAGAAAGAAGAAGAAAGAAACAAGAAAGAAAGAAGAAAGAAAGAAGAAAGAAAGAAAAAGAAAGAAGAAAGAAAGAAAGAAGAGAGAAAGAAGCAAGAAAGAAGTAAGAAAGAAAGAAGAAAGAAAGATGTAAGATGTAAGAAAGAAGTAAGAAAGAAGCAAGAAAGAAGAAAGAAAGAAAGAAAAAAGAAAGAAGAAAGAAAGAAGAGAGAAAGAAGAAAGAAGAAGAAAGAAAGAAGAAAGAAAGAAGAAAGAAAGAAAAAGAAAGAAGAAAGAAAGAAGAGACAAAGAAGAAAGAAAGAAAGAAAAAAGAAAGAAGAAAGAAAGAAGAAAGAAAGAGGTAAGAAAGAAGTAGTAAGAAAGAAAGAAGAAAGAAAGAAGAAGAAGAAAAGAAAGAAGAAAGAAAGAAAGAAGAAAGAAAGAATGAAGAGAGAAAGAAAGAAGAAGAAAAGAAGAGAAGAGAAGAAAGAAAGAAAGAAGAAAGAAGAGAAAGAAAGAAGAAAGAAAGAAAGAAAGAAGAAAGAAAAAATGAAAGAAGAAGAATGATGAAAGAAAAAAGAAAGAAGTAAGAAAGAAGTAGGAAGGAAAGAAGAAAGAAAGAAGAAAGAAAGAAGAACGAAAGAAGAAAGAAATAAGAAAGAAAGAAAGAAGAATGTAAGAAGAAAGAAAGAGGTAAGAAAGAAGTAAGAAAGAAAGAAAAAAGAAAGAAAGTAGTAAGAAAGAAGAAAGAAATTAAGATGAAAGAAAGAAGGAAGAAAGTAAGAAGGAAGGATGAAGAAAGAAAGAAGAGAAAAAGAAAGAAAGAACAAAGAAAGAGAAAGAAAAAGAAAGAAGAAAGAAAAGAAAAAAGAAAGAAGAAAGAAAGAAGAGAGAAAGAAGAAAGAAGAAAGAAAGAAAGAAGAAAGAAAGAAGAAAGAAAGAAAAATAAAGAAGAAAGAAAGAAAGAAGAGAGAAAGAAGAACGAAAGAAAGAAAAAAGAAAGAAGAAAGAAAGAAGAAAGAAAGAGGTAAGAAAGAAGTAAGAAAGAAAGAAGAAAGAAGTAAGAAAGATGAAAGAAAGAAAGAAGGAAGAATGAAAGAAGAAAGAAAGAAAGAAGAGAGAAAGAAAGAAGAAGGAAAGAAGAAAGGAAGAAAGAAGAATGAAAGAAAGAAAGAAAGAAGAAAGGAAGAAAGAAAGAAGAACGAAAAAAAGAAAGAAGAAAGAATGAAGAAAGAATGAAGAAAGAAAAAAGAAAGAAGTAAGAAAGAAATAAGAAGGAAAGAAGAAAGAAAGAAGAAAGAAAGAAGAACGAAAGAAGAAAGAAATAAGAAAGAAAGAAAGAAGAATGAAAGAAGAAAGAAAGAATAATGAAAGAAAGAAGTAAGAAAGAAGTAAGAAAGATAGAGGAAAGAAAGAAGAAAGAAAGAAGAACGAAAGAAGAAAGAAATAAGAAAGAAAGAATGAAGAATGAGAGAAGAAAGAAAGAAGAATGAAAGAAAGAATTAAGAAAGAAGTAAGAAAGAAAGAAGAAAGAAAGAAGAACGAAAGAAGAAAGAAAAAAGAAAGAAAGAAGTAAGAAAGAAAGAAGAAAGAAAGAAGAAAGAAAGAAGTAAGAAAGAAGTAAGAAAGAAAGAAGAAAGAAAGAAGCAATAAAGAAGTTATAAAGAAAGAGAAGAAAGAAAGAAGAAAGAAAGAAGAATGAAAGAAGAAAGAAAGAAGAAAGAAAGAAAGAAGAAAGAAAGAAGAAAGAAAGAGGTAAGAAAGAAGTAAGAAAGAAAGAGGAAAGAAAGAAAGAAGTAAGAAAGGAGAAAGAAAGAAGAACGAAAGAATAAAGAAAGAAAGAAGAAAGAAAGAAGAAAGAAAGAAAGAAGAAAGAAAGAAGAAAGAAAGAAGAAAGAAAGAAAGAAGAAAGAAAGAAGAAAGAAGAAGAAAGAAGAAGAAAAAAAAGTAGAGAAAGAAGAAGAAAGGATGCAGAAAGAAAGAAGAGAGAAAGAAAGAAAGAACAAAGAAAGAAGAAAGAAAAAGAAAGAAGAAAGAAAGAGAAAGAAAGAAAACAGAAAGAAGAAGAAGAAAGAAAGAAACAGAAAGAAAGAAGAAAGAAGAAAGAAAGAAGAAAGAAAGTAGAAAGAAAGAAAGAAAGAAGAAAGAAAGAAAGAAAGAAGAAAGGAAGAATGAAGAAGAGAAAGAAAGAAGAAAGAAAGAGGAAAGAAGGAAGAAAGAAGAAAGAAAGAAGCAAGAAAGAGAAGAAAAGAAAGAAGAAGAAGAAGAAAGAAAGAAGAAGAAAGAAAGAAGAAAGAAAAAAGAGAGAAAGGAGAAAGATAGAAGAAAGACAGAAGAAAGAAAGAAGAAAGAAAGAAGAAAGAAAGAAGAAAGGAAGAAGAATGAAGAAGAAGGAAAGAAGAAGAAAGAAGAAAGGAAGAAGAAAGAAGAAAGAGAGAAGAAAGAAAAAAGAAAGAAGGAAAGAATAAAGAAAGAAGAAAGAAAGAAGAAAGGAAGAAAGGAAGAAACAAAGAAGAAAGAAAGAAGAAAGGAAGAAGAAAGGAATAAAGAAAAGAAAGAAAAGCAGAAATAAAGAAGAAAGAAAGAAGAAAGAAAGAAGAAAGGAAGAAGAAAGAAAGAAGAAAGGAAGAATGAAGAAAGAAAGAAAGAAGAAAGAAAGAGTAAAGAATGAAAGAAAGAAGAAATAGAGAGGAAAGGAAGAAGACGAAAGAAAGAAAGAATAAAGAAGAAAGAAGAAGAAAGAAGAAGAAAGAAAGAATAAAGAAGGAAGAAAGAAAGAAGAAAGAAAGAAGAAAGAAATAAAGAAGAAATAAAGAAGTAAGAAAGAAAGAAGAAAGGAAGAATAAAGAAAGAATAAAGAAAGAAGAACGAAAGAAGAAAGAATTAGAAATAAAGAAAAAAAGTATGAAAGAATAATGAAAGAAGAATTAAAGAAGAAAGAAAAAAGAAAGAAGAAAGAAAGAAGAAAGAAAGAAGAAAGAAAGAAGTAAGAAAGAAGAAAGAAGAAAGAAAGAAAGAGGAAAGAAAGAAAGAAGAAATAAAGAAGAAAGAAAAAAGAAAGAAAGAAGAGAGAAAGAAAGAAAGAAGAAAGAAAGAAAAAAGAAGAAAGAAAGAAAGAAGAAAAGAAAGAAGAAAGAAAGAAGAAAGGAAGAAGAAAGAAAGAAAGAAAGAAGAAACAAAAAAAAAGAAAGAAGAAAGAAAGAGAAAGAAAAAAAGAAAGAAGAAAGAAAGAAGAAAGAAAGGAGAAAGAAAGAAGTAAGAAAGAAGAAAGAAAGAAAGAAGAAAGAAAGAAATAAAGAAGTAAGGAAGAAGAAAGATAGAAATAAATAAAGAAAGAAGAAAAGAAAGAAAGAAGAAAGAAAGAAGAAAGAAATAAGAAAGAAAGAAGAAAGAAGACAGAAAGAAAGAAAGAAGAAAGAAATAAGAAAGAAAGAAGAAACAAAGAAGACAGAAAGAAGAAAGAAAAAGGAAAGAAAGAAGTAAGAAAGAAGTAAGAAAGAAGTAAGGAAGAAGTAAGAAAGAAGTAAGAAAGAAGTAAGAGCGAAGTAAGAAAGAAAGAAGAAAGAAAGAAGAAAGAAAGAAAAAAGAAAAAGATAGAAGAAAGAAAGAAAAAAGAAGAAGAAGAAGAAGAAAGAAGAAAGAAAGAATTAAGTAAGAAGTAAGAAAGAAAGAAAGAAGAAAGAAAGAAGAAAGAAAGAAAGAAAGAAAGAAAGAAGAAAGAAGAAGAAGAAAGAAAGAAGAAATAAAGAAAGAGAAAGAAAGAAGAAAAAAAGAAGAAAGTAAGAAGAAAGAATGAAGAAAGAGAGAAGAAAGAAAGAAGAAGGAAGAGAGAAAGAAAGGAAGAACAAAGAAAGAAAGAAAGAAAGAAAGAAGAAATTAAGAAGAAAGAAAGAAGAAAGAAAGAAAAAACAAAGAAGAATGAAAGAAAGAAGACTGAAAGAAGGAAAGAAAGAAGAAAGAAAGAAAGAACAAAGAAGAAAGAAACAAGAAAGAAAGAATAAAGAAAGAAAGAAAGAACAAAGAAAGAAAAAAGAAAGAAGAAAGAAAGAAGTAAGAAAGAAATAAGAATAAAAGAAAAGAACCAAGAAAGAAGAAAGAAAGTAATAAGAAAGAAAGAAGAAAGAAAGAAGAAATAAGTAAGAAAGAAAGAACAAAGAAAGAAGAAAGAAAGAAGAAAGAAAGTAGAAAGAAAAAGAAAGGAAGAAGAAAGAACGAAGAAAGAAAGGAGAATGAAAGAAGAAAAAAGAAGAGAGAAGAAAGAAGAAAGAAAGAAAGAAGAAAGAAAGAAGTAAGAAAGAAAGAAAGAAAGAAACAAGAAAGAAAGAAGAAAGAAAAAGAAAAGAAGAAGAAAGAAAGAAGAAAGAAAGATAGAAGAAAGAAAGAAAGAAGAAAGAAACAATGAAGATAAAATAAAGAAGAAAGAAAGAAGAAAGAAAGAAGAAAGAGAAACAACGAACAAAGAAAGAAGAAAGAAAAAGTATGGAGAAGAATAGAAAGCAGAAAGTAAGAAGAAAGAAAGAAAGAAAGAAGAAATAAAGCAAGAGAAAGAAAGAAAGAAAGAAAGAAAGAAAGAAAGAAAAAGAAAGAAAGAAAGAAAGAAAGAAAGAAAGAAAGAAAGAAAGAAAAGAAAGAAAGAAAGAAGAAAGATAGAAGAAAGAAAGAAGAAAGAAGAAGAAAGAAGAAGGAAAGAAGAAAGAAAGCAGAAATAAAGAAGGAAGAAAGAAGAAAGAAAGAAAGAAGAAAGAAAAAGAAGGAAAGAAAGAAGAAATAAAGAAATAAAGAAGAAAGAAAGAAATAAAGAAGAAAGAACGAAGAAAGAAAGAAGAAAGGAAGAAGAAAGAAGAAGAAAGAAGAAAGAAAGAAAGAAGAAAGAAAGAAGAAAGAAAGAAAGAAGAAAGAAAAAATATTAAAGAAAGAAGAATGAAAGAAGACAGAAAGAAGAAAGAAAAAAGAAAGAAAAAGAAAGAAAGAAGTATAAAAGAAGTAAGAAAGAAGTAAAAAAAAAGTAAGTAAGAAAGAAAGAAGAAAGAAAGAAGAAAGAAAGAAAAAGAAATCAGTTAGAATGAAGTAAGAGAAAAAGAAGTAAGAAAGAAGAAAGAAAGAAGAAAGAAGAAAGAAAGAAGAAAGAAAGAAGAAAGAAATTAAGAAGAAAGAAAGAAGAGAGAAAGAAGAAAGAAAGAAAGAAGAAATAAAGAAGGAAGAAAGAAGAAAGAAGAAGAAAGAAGAAAGAAAGAAAGAAGAAAGAAAGGAAGAAGAAAGAAGAAAGAAACAAGAAAGAATGAAGAAAGCAAGAAGAAAGAAGGAAGAAAGAAGAAAGAAAGTAATAAGAAAGAAGAAGAAAGAAAGAAGACAGAAAGAAGAAAGAAAGTAAGAAAGAAGAAAGAAGAAAGAAAGAAGTAAGAAAGAAGTAAGAAAAAAGTAAGATAGAAGTAAGAAAGAAGAAGAAAGAAAGAAGAAAGAAATAATAAAGAAAGAAGAAAGAAAGAAGACAGAAGAAGAAAGAAAAAAAGAAAGAAAGAAGCAAGAAAGAAGTAAGAAATAAGAAAGAAAGAAGTAAGAAAAAGTAAGAAAGAAAGGAGGAAGAAAGAAGAAAGAAAGAGGAAAGAAGAAAGAAGAAGAAAGAAAGAGGAAAGAAAGAAGAAAGAATGAAAGAAAGAAAGAAGAAAGAAAGATAAAAAGAAAGAAAGAAAGAAGAAAGAAAGAAGAAAGAAAGAATAATGAAAGAAAGAACAAAGAAAGAAGAAAGAAAGAAGAAAGAAATAAAGAACAAAGAAAGAAGAAAGAAGAAAGAAAAAGAAAGCAGTAAGAAAGAAAGAAGAAAGAAAGAATAAAGAAAGAAGAAAGAAAGAAGAAAGAAATAAGAAAGAAGAAAGAAAGAAAAGAGAAAGAAAGAAAGTAAGTAGAAAGAAAGAAAGAAATAAAGAATAAAGAAAGAAGAAAGAAGGAAGAAAAAAGAAAGAAAGAAAGAAATAAGAAAGAAAGAAATAAAGAAGAAAGAAAGAAAGAAGAAAGAAGAGAGAAAAAAGAAGAAAGAAAGAAGAAAGAAAGTAGAAAGAAAGAAGTAATAAAGAAAGAGGAAACAAAGAAGAAGGAAAAAAGAAAGAAAGAAGAAAGAAAGTAGAATAAAAGAAGAAAAAAAGAAAGAAGAAAGAAAAAAGAAAGAAAGGAGTAAGAAAGAAGTAAGAAAGGAGTAAGAAAGGAAGAAGAAAGAATGAAGAAAGAAGAAATAAAGAAGAAAGAAAGAAAGAAGAAAGAAAGAAATAAAGAAGAAAGAAAGAAGAAAGAAGAAAGAAGAAAGAAGAAAGAAGAAAGAAAGAAAGAAGAAAGAAAGAAATAAGAAGAAAAAAGAAGAAAGAAATAAAGAAGAAAGAAATAAGAAAGAAAGAAGAAAGAAGAAGAAAGAAAGAAGAAAGAAAGAAAGAAAGAAAGAAAGAAAGAAAGAAAGAAAGAAAGAAAGAAAGAAAGAAGAAAGAAGGAAGAAGGAAAGTAGAAAGAAAGAAAGAAGAAAGAAAGAAAAAAGAGGGAAGAAAGAAAGAAAAAAGAAATAAAGAAGTAAGAAAGAAGAAGGAAGAAGACAGAAAGAAGAATGAAAGGAAGAAGAAAGAAAGAAAGAGAAAGAAAGAAAGAAAGAAGAAATAAGAAGAAAGTAGAAAGAAAGAAAGAAGAAAGAAAAGAAGAAAGAAAGAAGAAAAAAGAAAGAAGAAAGAAAGAAAGAAAGAAAAAGAAAGAAATAAAGAAGAAAGAGAGAAGAAATGAAGAAGAAAGAAAGAAAGAAAGAAGAAAGAAAGAAAGTAGAAAGAAAGAAAGAAGAAAGAAGAAAGAAAGAAGTAAGAAATAAAGAAGGGAGAAAGGAGAAAGAAGAAAGAAAGAAAGAAGAATGTAAGAAAGAAGAAAGAAAGAAGAAAGAAAGAAGAAAGAAATAAAGAAGAAACAAAGAAGTAAGAAAGAAGTTAGAAAGAAGTAAGAAAGAAAGAAGAAATAAGGAAAGAAGAAAGAAAGAAGAAGAAGAAAGAAAGAAGAAGAAAGAAAGAAGAAAGAAAGAAGAAAGAAGAAGAAAAAAAGAAAGAAGAAAGAAAGAGGAAAGAAAGAGGATAGAAAGAAGATAGAAAGAAGTAAGAAAGAAGTAAGAAAGAAAGAAGAAAGAAAGAAAGAAGAAAGAAAGAAGAAAGAAAGAAGAAAGAAAGAAAGAAGAAAGAAAGAAGAAAGAAAGAAAGAAGAAAGAAATAAAGAACAAATAAAGAAGGAAGAAAGAAAGAAGAAAGAAAGAAAGAAGGAAGAAAGAAAGTAGAAATAATAAAAGAAGAAAGTAAGAAAGAAGAAGGATGAAAGAAAGAAGAGAGAAAGAATGAAGAAAGAGAGAAGAAATAAAGAAAGAAGAAAGAAAGAAGAAAGAAAGAAAGAAGAAAGAAAGAAAGAAGTAAGAAAGAAGTAAGAAAGAGAAAGAAGACAGAAAGAAGAAAGAAAGAATAAAGAAATAAGAAATAAATAAAGAAGTAAGAGAGAAGTAAGACAGAAACAACAAACAAAGAAAGAAGAAAGAAAGAAAGAAGAAAGAAAGAGAAAGAAATTAGAAAGATGAAGAAAGAAAGAAGAAAGAAAGAAGTAAGAAAGAAGTAAGAAGGAAAGAAGAAAGAAAGAAAGAAGAAAGAAAGAGAGGAAGAAAGAAAGAAGAAAGGAAGAAGAAAGAAATAAGGAAGAAAGAAAAAAGTTAGAAGACAGGAAGAAGAAAGAAAGAAGAAAGAAAAAAGAAAGAAAGAAATAAGAAAGAAAGAAGAAAGAAAGAAAGAAGAAAGAAATAGGAAAGAAGAAGAAATAAAGAAAGAGAAGAAGAAAGAAGAAAGAAAGAAGAATGAAAGATGAAAGATAGAAGAAAGAAAGAATGAAGAAAGAAAGAAGTAAAAAGAAGTAAGAAAGAAGTA
This sequence comes from Columba livia, assembly GCF_036013475.1. Taxonomy (NCBI): domain Eukaryota; kingdom Metazoa; phylum Chordata; class Aves; order Columbiformes; family Columbidae; genus Columba; species Columba livia. The sequence continues at coordinate 70,630 of NW_027043070.1, forward strand.
AGAAAGAAGTAAGAAAGAAAGAAGAAAGAAAGGAAGAAGTAAGAAGAAGAAGAAAGAAAGAAGAAAGAAAGAAAGAAGAAAGAAAGAAGAAAGAAAGAAGAAAGAAAGAAGAAAGAAAGAAAGAAAGAAAGAAAGAAAGAAAGAAAGAAAGAAAGAAAGAAAAGAAAGAAGTAAGAAAGAAAGAAGAAAGAAAGGAAGAAGAAAGAAAGAAGAAAGGAAGAAAGAAGAAAGGAAGAAAGAAGAAAGAAAGAAAGAAAGAAGAAAGAAAGAAGTAAGAAAGAAGTAAGTAAGAAGAAAGAAAGAGAGAAGAAAGAAAGAAAGAAGAAAGAAAGAAATAAGAAAGAAAGAATTAAGAAAGAAAGAAAGAAGAAAGAAAGAAGAAAGAAGAGAGAAAGAAAGAAGAAAGAAAAAAGAAGAAAGGAAGAAGGAAAAAAGAAGAAAGAAAGAGAGAAGAAAGAAGTAAGAAATAAGTAAGAAAGAAAGAAACAAACAAAAAAAAAACAAAGAAGAAAGAAAGAAGAAAGAAAGAAAGAAAGTAGGAAATAAAGTAGGAAAGAAAGAAAGAAAGAAAGCAAGAAAGAAAGAAAGAAAGAAAGTAAGAAAGAGCAAGAAAGAAAGGAAGAAAGGGAAAGATATTAAAAAAGAAAGAAAAATGAAAGAAAGGAAGAAAGAAAGCATGTAGGAAAGAAAGATAGTAGGAAAGTAAGAAAGAAAGAAAGAAGAAAGAAAGAAAAAACAAAGAAATAAAGAGAGAAAGAAATTAAAAATTAAAGAAAGAAAGAAAGAGAAATGAAAGAAAGAATGAAAAAAGAAAAAAGAAAAAAAGTAAGAAATAGCGAAAGAAAGAAAGAGAGAAAGTAGGAAAGAAAGAAAGAAAGAGAAGAAAGAAAAGAAAGAAAGAAAGTAAAAAAAATGAAAGACAAAAGAAATAAATATATATAGAGAAAAAAGAAAAAGAGAAACTAGGAATGAAAGAAAGTAGGAAACAAAGAAATAAAGAAAAAAGAAAGATAGAAATAAAGAAATAAGAAAGGAAAAAGAAAATAAGAAAGAAAGAAAGAAAATGTAAAGAAAAAAAGAAAGAAAAAAAAGAAAAAAGAAAGAAAGAAGAAAGGAAGACAAAAGAGAAAGAAGGAAATATAGAACGAAGGAAAGAAAGAAAGAAAAAATAAAAGAAAAAAGAAAAAAGAGAGAATGAAAGAAATTAAAAAAAAGATTGAAAGAATGTAAGAAAGAATAAAGAAAGAAAGAAAAAAGAAAGAAAGAAAAAAGAAAGGAAAAAGAAAGGAAAAATAAAGTACGAAACTATAAAAGTAAGAAAGAAATAAAGAAAGAAAGAAAAAAGGAAGAAAGAAAAAAAAACAAAGAAAGAAAGAGAGACAGAAATTTGAAAAAGAAAGAATGAAAGAAAGAAAAAGGAATGAAAATAGAAAGATAAGAGCAAGAAAAAAGAAAGAAAAAAACAAAGAAAAAAATAAAAAAGAAAGAAAAAAGGGAAAGAAAGAAAAAAGAAAGAAGAAAGAAAGAAAGAAGAAAGAAAGAAATAAAAAAAGAAAGTAGGAAAGAATGTAGGAAAGAAAGAAAGAAATTAAAAGCAGAAGAAAGAAAGAAAAAAAAAGAAAGAAAGAAAGAAACAAATTCTTTCTATTTTCTTCCTTTCGTCTTTCTTTCTTTCTTTATTCTTTCCTTTTTCTGTATTTCTTTCTCTTTCTTTCTTTCTTTCTTTCTTTCTTTCTTTCTTTCTTTCTTTCTTTCTTTCTTTCTTTCTTTCTTTCTTTCTTTCTTTCTTTCTTTCTTTCCTACTTTCTTTTTTCTTTATTTCTTTATTTTTTTATTTCTTTCTTTTTTCTTTCTTTCTTTTTTCTTTCTTTTTTTCTTTCTTTCTTTCTCTTTTTTCTTTCTTCTTTCTTTCTTTCTTTCGTTCTTTATGTATTTTTTTAATATCTTCCTTTCTTATTTTCTTTTCTCTTTCTTTCTTTCTTTCTTTCTTTCTTTCTTTCTTTCTTTCTTTCTTTCTTTCTCACCTATTTCTTTCCTTCTTTCCTTCCTTCTTTCCTTTCTTACTTTCTATCTTTCCTACTTTCTCTCTTTATTTCTTTCTTTTTTCTTTCTTTTTCTTTCTGTTTTACTTTCTATCTTCTTTCTTTCTCTCTTTCTTTCTTTCTTTCATTCTTTCTTTCCTACTTTATTTCTTTCTTTGTTTCTTTTTTTCCTAATTTCTTTCT
>NW_027043071.1:300000-435844 GCF_036013475.1 Columba livia
CTTGTTTCTTACTTCTTTCTTACTTCTTTCTTTCTTCTTTCTTACTTCTTTCTTACTTCTTTCTTCTTTCTTTCTAACTTCTTTCTTACTTCTTTCTTACTTCTTTCTAACTTCTTTCTTACTTCTTTCTTCTTTCTTACTTCTTTCTTTCTTTCTTCTTTCTTACTTCTTTCTTACTTCTTGCTTTCTTCTTTCTTTCTTTTTTCTTCCTTCTTTCTTCCTTCTTTCTTCCTTCTTTCTTACTTCTTTCTTACTTCTTTCTTACTTCTTTCTTCTTTCTTTCTTACTTCTTTCTTACTTCTTTCTTACTTCTTTCTTACTTTTTTCTAACTTCTTTATAACTTCTTTCTTTCTTCTTTCTTTCTTCTTTCTTTCTTCTTTCTTACTTCTTTCTTACTTCTTTCTTACTACTTTCTAACTTATTTCTTACTTCTTTCTTACTTCTTTCTTACTTCTTTCTAACTTCTTTCTTTCTTCTTTCTTTCTTCTTTCTTTCTTACTTCTTTCTTACTTCTTTCTTACTTCTTTCTTACTTCTTTCTAACTTCTCTCTTACTTCTTTCTTACTTCTTTCTTTCTTACTTCTTTCTTACTTCTTTTTTACTTCTTTCTTACTTCTTTCTAACTTCTTTCTTACTTCTTTCTAACTTCTTTCTTACTTCTTTCTTACTGCTTTCTTACTTCTTTCTAACTTCTTTTTTCTTCTTTCTTTCTTCTGTCTTTCTTACTTCTTTCTTACTTCTTTCTTACTTCTTTCTAACTTCTTTCTTACTTCTTTCTTACTTCTTTCCAACTTCTTTCTTTCTTCTTTCTTTCTTCTTTCTTTCTTACTTCTTTCTTACTTCTTTCTTACTTCTTTCTTTCTTAATTCTTTCTTACTTCTTTCTTACTTCTTTCTTACTTCTTTCTTTCTTACTTCTTTCTTACTTCTTTCTTTCTTGCTTGTTTCTTACTGCTTTCTTACTTCTTTCTAACTTCTTTCTTACTTCTTTCTTCTTTCTTTCTTCTTTCTTACTTCTTTCTTACTTCTTTCTTACTTCTTTCTTACTTCTTTCTTACTTCTTTCGTACTTCTTTCTTACTTCTTTCTTTCTTACTTCTTTCTTACTTCTTTCTAACTTATTTCTTACTTCTTTCTTACTTCTTTCTTACTTCTTTCTAACTTCTTTTTTCTTCTTTCGTTCTTCTTTCTTTCTTCTTTCTTTCTTATTTCTTTCTTACTTCTTTCTTACTTCTTTCTTAATTCTTTCTGACTTCTTTCTGACTTCTTTCTGACTTCTTTCTTACTTCTTTCTTACTTCTTTCTTACTTATTTCTTACTTCTTTCTTCCTTCTTTCTTTCTTCTTTCTTTCTTCGTTCTTACTTCTTTCTTACTTCTTTATTACTTCTTTCTAACTTATTTCTTACTCCTTTCTTACTTCTTTCTTACTTCTTTCTAACTTCTTTCTTTCTTCTTTCTTTCTTCTTTCTTTCTTACTTCTTTCTTACTTCTTTCTTACTTCTTTCTTACTTCTTTCTAACTTCTCTGTTACTTCTTTCTTACTTCTTTCTTTCTTACTTCTTTCTTACTTCTTTTTTACTTCTTTCTTACTTCTTTCTAACTTCTTTCTTACTTCTTTCTTACTTATTTCTAACTTCTTTCTTACGTCTTTCTTACTGCTTTCTTACTTCTTTCTAACTTCTTTTTTCTTCTTTCTTTCTTCTGTCTTTCTTACTTCTTTCTTACTTCTTTCTTACATCTTTCTAACTTCTTTCTTACTTCTTTCTTACTTCTTTCCAACTTCTTTCTTTCTTCTTTCTTTCTTCTTTCTTTCTTACTTCTTTCTTACTTCTTTCTTACTTCTTTCTTTCTTAATTCTTTCTTACTTCTTTTTTACTTCTTTCTTACTTCTTTCTAACTTCTTTCTTACTTCTTTGTTCTTTCTTTCTAACTTCTTTCTTACTTCTTTCTTACTTCTTTCTTACTTCTTTCTTCTTTCTTACTTCTTTCCTTCTTACTTCTTTCTAACTTCTTTTTTCTTCTTTCTTACTTCTTTCCTTCTTACTTCTTTCTTACTTCTTTCTTACTTCTTTCTTACTTCTTTCTTACTTCTTTCTTACTTCTTGTTTCTTCTTTCTTACTTCTTTCTTTCTTCTTTCTTTCTAACTTCTTTCTTACTTCTTTCTTACTTCTTTCTTTCTTACTTCTTTCTTACTTCTTTCTTTCTTCTTTCTTACTTCTTTCTTCTTTCTTTCTTCTTCTTTCTTTCTTCTTTCTTTCTTCTTTCTTACTTCTTTCTTTCTTCTTTCTTACTTCTTTCTTACTTCTTTCTTAATTCTTTCTTACTTCTTTCTTTCTTCTTTCTTACTTCTTTCTTTCTTACTTCTTTCTTACTTCTTTCTTACTTCTTTCTTTCTTCTTTCTTACATATTTCTTTCTTCTTTCTTACTTCTTTCTTACTTCTTTCTTACTTCTTTCTGACTTCTTTCTTACTTCTTTCTTCTTTCTTTCTTACTTCTTTCTCACTTCTTTCTTACTTCTTTCTTACTTCTTTCTTACTTCTTTCGTACTTCTTTCTTACTTCTTTCTTTCTTACTTCTTTCTTACTTCTTTCTAACTTATTTCTTACTTCTTTCTTACTTCTTTCTTACTTCTTTCTAACTTCTTTCTTTCTTCTTTCTTTCTTCTTTCTTTCTTACTTCTTTCTTACTTCTTTCTTACTTCTTTCTTACTTCTTTCTAACTTCTCTCTTACTTCTTTCTTACTTCTTTCTTACTTCTTTTTTACTTCTTTCTTACTTCTTTCTACCTTCTTTCTTACTTCTTTCTTACTTCTTTCTAACTTCTTTCTTACTTCTTTCTTACTGCTTTCTTACTTCTTTCTAACTTCTTTTTTCTTCTTTCTTTCTTCTTTCTTTCTTACTTCTTTCTTACTTCATTCTTACTTCTTTCTAACTTCTTTCTTACTTCTTTCTTACTTCTTTCCAACTTCTTTCTTTCTTCTTTCTTTCTTCTTTCTTTCTTACTTCTTTCTTACTTCTTTCTTACTTCTTTCTTTCTTACTTCTTTCTTACTTCTTTTTTACTTCTTTCTTACTTCTTTCTAACTTCTTTCTTACTTCTTTCTTCTTTCTTTCTAACTTCTTTCTTACTTCTTTCTTACTTCTTTCTTACTTCTTTCTGACTTCTTTCTTCTTTCTTTCTTACTTCTTTCTTACTTCTTTCTTACTTCTTTCTTACTTCTTTCTTACTTCTTTCTTACGTCTTTCTTACTTCTTTCTAACTTCTTTCTTACTTCGTTCTTTCTTACTTCTTTCTTACTTCTTTCTTACTTCTTTTTACTTCTTTCTTCTTTCTTTCTTACTTCTTTCTTACTTCTTTCTTACTTCTTTCTTACTTCTTTCTTACTTTTTTCTTCCTTCTTTCTTACTTCTTTCTAACTTTTTTTTTCTTCTTTCGTTCTTATTTCTTTCTTCTTTCTTTCTTATTTCTTTATTACTTCTTTCTTACTTCTTTCTTACTTCTTTCTTACTTCTTTCGTACTTCTTTCTTTCTTACTTCTTTCTTACTTCTTTCTTACTTCTTTCTTACTTCTTTTTTACTTCTTTCTTACTTCTTTCTAACTTCTTTCTTACTTCTTTCTTCTTTCTTACTTCTTTCCTTCTTACTTCTTTCTAACTTCTTTTTTCTTCTTTCTTACTTCTTTCCTTCTTACTACTTTCTTACTTCTTTCTTACTTCTTTCTTACTACTTTCTTTCTTCTTTCTTACTTCTTTCTTACTTCTTTCTTACTTCTTTCTTACTTCTATATTTCTTACTTCTTTCTTACTTCTTTCTTACTTCTTTCTTACTTCTTTCTTACTTCTTTCTTTCTATTTCTTACTTCTTTCTTACTTCTTTCTTTCTTCTTTCTTTCTTCTTTCTTACTTTTTTCTTTCTTCTTTCTTATTTCTTTCTTACTTCTTTCTTACTTCTTTCTTACTTCTTTCTTTCTTACTTCTTTCTTACATCTTTCTTTCTTCTTTCTTTCTTACTTCTTTCTTACTTCTTTCTTACTTCTTTCTTTCTTACTTCTTTCTTACTTCTTTCTAACTTCTTTGTTACTTCTTTCTTTCTTACTTCTTTCTTACTTCTTTCTTACTTCTTTCTTACTTCTTTCTTACTTCTTTCTAACTTCTTTCTTACTTCTTTCTTTCCTACTTCTTTCTTACTTCTTTCTTACTTCTTTCTTACTTCTTTCTTACTTCTTTGTTACTTCTTTCTTTCCTACTTCTTTCTTACTTCTTTCTTACTTCTTTCTTACTTCTTTCTTACTTCTTTCTTTCTTCTTTCTTTCTTCATTCTTTCTTCTTTCTTACTTCTTTCTTACTTCTTTATTTCTTTCTTCTTGCTTTCTTCATTCTTTCTATTTTCCAAATTCTTTCTAACTTCTTTCTTACTTCTTTCTAACTTCTTTCTTACTTCTTTCTTACTTCTTTCTAACTTCTTTCTTACTTCTTTCTTACTTCTTTCTAACTTCTTTCTTTCTTCTTTCTTTCTTCTTTCTTTCTTCTTTCTTTCTTACTTCTTTCTTACTTTTTTCTTTCTTACTTCATTCTTTCTTACTTCTTTCTTACTTCTTTCGTACTTCTTTCTTACTTCTTTCTTACTTCTTTCGTACTTCTTTCTTTCTTACTTCTTTCTTACTTCTTTCTTACTTCTCTCTTACTTCTTTCTTACTTCTTTCTAACTTCTTTCTTACTTCTTTCTTTCTTACTTCTTTCTTACTTCTTTCTTACTTCTTTCTTACTTCTTTCTTACTTCTTTCTTACTTCTTTCTTACTTCTTTCTTACTTCTTTCTTACTTCTTTCTTTCCTACTTCTTTCTTACTTCTTTCTTACTTCTTTCTTACTTCTTTCTTACTTCTATCTTTCTTCTTTCTTCTTCTTTCTTTCTTCTCTCTTTCTTCTCTCTTTCTTCTTTCTTTCTTCTTTCTTTCTTCATTCTTTCTTCTTTCTTACTTCTTTCTTACTTCTTTATTTCTTTCTTCTTGCTTTCTTCATTCTTTCTATTTTCCAAATTCTTTCTAACTTCTTTCTTACTTCTTTCTAACTTCTTTCTTACTTCTTTCTTACTTCTTTCTAACTTCTTTCTTACTTCTTTCTTACTTCTTTCTAACTTCTCTCTTTCTTCTTTCTTTCTTCTTTCTTTCTTCTTTCTTTCTTACTTCTTTCTTACTTTTTTCTTTCTTACTTCATTCTTTCTTACTTCTTTCTTACTTCTTTCGTACTTCTTTCTTACTTCTTTCTTACTTCTTTCGTACTTCTTTCTTTCTTACTTCTTTCTTACTTCTTTCTTACTTCTTTCTTACTTCTTTCTTACTTCTTTCTAACTTCTTTCTTACTTCTTTCTTTCTTACTTCTTTCTTACTTCTTTCTTACTTCTTTCTTACTTCTTTCTTACTTCTTTCTTACTTCTTTCTTACTTCTTTCTTTCCTACTTCTTTCTTACTTCTTTCTTACTTCTTTCTTACTTCTTTCTTACTTCTTTCTTTCTTCTTTCTTTCTTCTTTCTTTCTTCTCTCTTTCTTCTCTCTTTCTACTTTCTTTCTTCTTTCTTTCTTCATTCTTTCTTCTTTCTTACTTCTTTCTTACTGCTTTATTTCTTTCTTCTTGCTTTCTTCATTCTTTCTATTTTCCAAATTCTTTCTAACTTCTTTCTTACTTCTTTCTAACTTCTTTCTTACTTCTTTCTTACTTCTTTCTAACTTCTTTCTTACTTCTTTCTTACTTCTTTCTTACTTCTTTCTTACTTCTTTCTTTCTTCTGTCTTTCTTCTTTCTTACTTCTTTCTTTCTTACTTCTTTCTTACTTCTTTCTTACTTCTTTCTTACTTCTTTCTTACTTCTTTCTAACTTCTTTTTCTTCTTTCTTTTTTTCTTTCTTTCTTCTTTCTTTCTTACTTCTTTCTTACTTCTTTCTTACTTCTTTCTTTCTTACTTCTTTCTTACTTCTTTCCTACTTCTTTCTTTCTTACTTCTTTCTTACTTCTTTCTTACTTCTTTCTTACTTCTTTTTTACTTCTTTCTTACTTCTTTCTAACTTCTTTCTTACTTCTTTCTTCTTTCTTACTTCTTTCCTTCTTACTTCTTTCTAACTTCTTTTTACTTCTTTCTTACTTCTTTCCTTCTTACTTCTTTCTTACTTCTTTCTTACTTCTTTCTTACTTCTTTCTTTCTTCTTTCTTACTTCTTTCTTACTTCTTTCTTACTTCTTTCTTACTTCTTTCTTACTTCTTTCTAACTTCTTTTTTCTTCTTTCTTACTTCTTTCCTTCTTACTTCTTTCTTACTTCTTTCTTACTTCTTTCTTACTTCTTTCTTACTTCTTTCTTACTTCTTTCTTACTTCTTTCTTTCTATTTCTTACTTCTTTCTTACTCCTTTCTTTCTTCTTTCTTACTTCTTTCTTTCTTACTTCTTTCTTTCTTCTTTCTTACTTCTTTCTTACTTCTTTCTTACTTCTTTCTTACTTCTTTCTTACTTCTTTCTAACTTCTTTTTTCTTCTTTCTTTTTTTCTTTCTTTCTTACTTCTTTCTTACTTCTTTCTTACTTCTTTCTTACTTCTTTCTTTCTTACTTCTTTCTTACTTCTTTCTTAATTCTTTCTTTCTTCTTTCTTACTTCTTTCTTACTTCTTTCTAACTTCTTATTTCTTCTTTCTTACTTCTTTCCTTCTTACTTCTTTCTTACTACTTTCTTAATTCTTTCTTACTTCTTTCTTACTTCTTTCTTACTTCTTTCTATCTTCTTTTTTCTTCTTTCTTTCTTCTTTCTTTCTGCTTTCTTACTTCTTTCTTACTTCTTTCTTACTTCTTTCTTACTTCTTTCTTACTTCTTTCTTACTTCTTTTTTCTTCTGTCTTTCTTCTTTCTTTCTTCTTTCTTACTTCTTTCTTTCTTCTTTCTTACTTCTTTCTTACTTCTTTCTTACTTCTTTCTTACTTCTTTCTAACTTCTTTCTTACTTCTTTCTTTCCTATTTCTTTCTTACTTCTTTCTTACTTCTTTCTTACTTGTTTCTTACTTGTTTCTTACTTCTCTCTTTCTTCTTTCATTCTTCTTTCTTTCTTCATTCTTTCTTCTTTCTTACTTCTTTCTTACTTCTTTATTTCTTTCTTCTTGCTTTCTTCATTCTTTCTATTTTCCAAATTCTTTCTAACTTCTTTCTAACTTCTTTCTTTCTTACTTCTTTCTTACTTCTTTCTTACTTCTTTCTTCCTTCTTTCTTACTTCTTTCTTTCTTACTTCTTTCTTACTTCTTTCTTAATTCTTTCTTTCTTCTTTCTTACTTCTTTCTTACTTCTTTCTTACTTCTTTCTAACTTCTTTTTTCTTCTTTCTTACTTTTTTACTTCTTACTTCTTTCTTACTACTTTCTTAATTCTTTCTTACTTCTTTCTTACTTCTTTCTTACTTCTTTCTTACTTCTTTTTTCTTCTTTCTTTCTTCCTTCTTTCTTCTTTCTTACTTCTTTCTTTCTTCTTTCTTACTTCTTTCTTACTTCTTTCTTACTTCTTTCTTACTTCTTTCTTACTTCTTTCTTACTTCTTTCTAACTTCTTTCTTACTTCTTTCTTTCTTACTTCTTTCTTACTTCTTTCTTACTTCTTTCTTACTTCTTTCTTACTTCTTTCTTACTTCTTTCTAACTTCTTTCTTACTTCTTTCTTTCCTACTTTTTTCTTACTTCTTTCTTACTTCTTTCTTACTTCTTTCTTTCTTCTTTCTTTCTTCTCTCTTTCTTCTCTCTTTCTTCTTTCTTTCTTCTTTCTTTCTTCATTCTTTCTTCTTTCTTACTTCTTTCTTACTTCTTTATTTCTTTCTTCTTGCTTTCTTCATTCTTTCTATTTTCCAAATTCTTTCTAACTTCTTTCTTACTTCTTTCTAACTTCTTTCTTACTTCTTTCTTACTTCTTTCTAACTTCTTTCTTACTTCTTTCTTACTTCTTTCTATCTTCTTTCTTTCTTCTTTCTTTCTTCTTTCTTTCTTCTTTCTTTCTTACTTCTTTCTTACTTTTTTCTTTCTTACTTCTTTCTTTCTTACTTCTTTCTTACTTCTTTCGTACTTCTTTCTTACTTCTTTCTTACTTCTTTCGTACTTCTTTCTTTCTTACTTCCTTCTTACTTCTTTCTTACTTCTTTCTTACTACTTTCTTACTACTTTCTTTCTTCTTTCTTACTTCTTTCTTACTTCTTTCTTACTTCTTTCTTACTTCTTTCTTTCTTCTTTCTTTATTCTTTCTTACTTCTTTCTTTCTTACTTCTTTCTTACTTCTTTCTTACTTCTTTCTTACTTCTTTCTTACTTCTTTCTTACTTCTTTCGTACTTCTTTCTTACTTCTTTCTTACTTCTTTCTTACTTCTTTTTTCTTCTTTCTTTCTTCCTTCTTTCTTCTTTCTTGCTTCTTTCTTTCTTCTTTCTTACTACTTTCTTACTTCTTTCTTACTTCTTTCTTACTTATTTCTTACTTCTTTCTTACTTCTTTCTAACTTCTTTCTTACTTCTTTCTTTCTTACTTCTTTCTTACTTCTTTCTTACTTCTTTCTTACTTCTTTCTTACTTCTTTCTTACTTCTTTCTAACTTCTTTCTTACTTCTTTCTTTCCTACTTTTTTCTTACTTCTTTCTTACTTCTTTCTTACTTCTTTCTTTCTTCTTTCTTTCTTCTCTCTTTCTTCTCTCTTTCTTCTTTCTTTCTTCTTTCTTTCTTCATTCTTTCTTCTTACTTACTTCTTTCTTACTTATTTATTTCTTTCTTCTTGCTTTCTTTATTCTTTATATTTTCCAAATTCTTTCTAACTTCTTTCTTACTTCTTTCTAACTTCTTTCTTACTTCTTTCTTACTGCTTTCTAACTTCTTTCTTACTTCTTTCTTACTTCTTTCTATCTTCTTTCTTTCTTCTTTCTTTCTTCTTTCTTTCTTCTTTCTTTCTTACTTCTTTCTTACTTTTTTCTTTCTTACTTCTTTCTTTCTTACTTCTTTCTTACTTCTTTCGTACTTCTTTCTTACTTCTTTCTTACTTCTTTCTTACTTCTTTCTTCTTTCTAACTTCTTTTTTCTTCTTTCTTTTTTTCTTTCTTTCTTCTTTCTTTCTTACTTCTTTCTTACTTCTTTCTTACTTCTTTCTTTCTTACTTCTTTCTCACTTCTTTCGTACTTCTTTCTTTCTTACTTCTTTCTTACTTCTTTCTTACTTCTTTCTTACTTCTCTTTTACTTCTTTCTTACTTCTTTCTAACTTCTTTCTTACTTCTTTCTTCTTTCTTACTTCTTTCCTTCTTACTTCTTTCTAACTTCTTTTTTCTTCTTTCTTACTTCTTTCCTTCTTACTTCTTTCTTACTTCTTTCTTACTTCTTTCTTTCTTCTTTCTTTCTTCTTTCTTACTTTTTTCTTTCTTCTTTCTTACTTCTTTCTTACTTCTTTCTTACTTCTTTCTTACTTCTTTCTAACTTCTTTTTTCTTCTTTCTTACTTCTTTCCTTCTTACTTCTTTCTTACTACTTTCTTAATTCTTTCTTACTTCTTTCTAACTTCTTTTTTCTTCTTTCTTTCTTCTTTCTTTCTTACTTCTTTCTTACTTCTTTCTTACTTCTTTCTAACTTCTTTCTTACTTCTTTCTTCTTTCTTTCTTCTTTCTTACTTCTTTCTTACTTCTTTCTTACTTCTTTCTTACTTCTTTCTAACTTCTTTTTTCTTCTTTCTTTCGTCTTTCTTTCTTACTTCTTTCTTACTTCTTTCTTACTTCTTTCATTCTTACTTCTTTCTTACTTCTTTTTTACTTCTTTCTTACTTTTTTCTTGCTTCTTTCTTACTTCTTTCTTTCTTGCTTGTTTCTTACTTCTTTCTTACTTCTTTCTTTCTTCTTTCTTACTTCTTTCTTACTTCTTTCTTACTTCTTTCTAACTTCTTTCTTAATTCTTTCTTACTTCTTCCTAACTTCTTTCTTTCTTCTTTCATTCTTCTTTCTTTCTAACGTTTTTCTTACTTCTTTCTTCTTTCTTTCTAACTTCTTTCTTACTTCTTTCTTACTTCTTTCTAACTTCTTTCTTACTTCTTTCTTCTTTCTTACTTCTTTCTTTCTTTCTTCTTTCTTACTTCTTTCTTACTTCTTGCTTTCTTCTTTCTTTCTTCTTTCTTCCTTCTTTCTTCCTTCTTTCTTCCTTCTTTCTTCCTTCTTTCTTACTTCTTTCTTACTTCTTTCTTACTTCTTTCTTCTTTCTTTCTTACTTCTTTCTTACTTCTTTCTTACTTCTTTCTTACTTTTTTCTTACTTCTTTCTAACTTCTTTCTTTCTTCTTTCTTTCTTCTTTCTTTCTTCTTTCTTTCTTCTTTCTTACTTCTTTCTTACTTCTTTCTTACTTCTTTCTAACTTATTTCTTACTTCTTTCTTACTTATTTCTTACTTCTTTCTAACTTCTTTCTTTCTTCTTTCTTTCTTCTTTCTTTCTTACTTCTTTCTTACTTCTTTCTTACTTCTTTCTTACTTCTTTCTAACTTCTCTCTTACTTCTTTCTTACTTCTTTCTTTCTTACTTCTTTCTTACTTCTTTTTTACTTCTTTCTTACTTCTTTCTAACTTCTTTCTTACTTCTTTCTAACTTCTTTCTTACTTCTTTCTTACTGCTTTCTTACTTCTTTCTAACTTCTTTTTTCTTCTTTCTTTCTTCTGTCTTTCTTACTTCTTTCTTACTTCTTTCTTACTTCTTTCTAACTTCTTTCTTACTTCTTTCTTACTTCTTTCCAACTTCTTTCTTTCTTCTTTCTTTCTTCTTTCTTTCTTACTTCTTTCTTACTTCTTTCTTACTTCTTTCTTACTTCTTTCTTTCTTAATTCTTTCTTACTTCTTTCTTACTTCTTTCTTACTTCTTTCTTTCTTACTTCTTTCTTACTTATTTCTTACCGCTTTCTTACTTCTTTCTAACTTCTTTTTTCTTCTTTTTTCTTCTTTCTTTCTTACTTCTTTCTTACTTCTTTCTTACTTCTTTCTAACTTCTTTCTTACTTCTTTCTTCTTTCTTTCTTCTTTCTTACTTCTTTCTTACTTCTTTCTTACTTCTTTCTAACTTCTTTCTAACTTCTTTTTTCTTCTTTCTTTCGTCTTTCTTTCTTACTTCTTTCTTACTTCTTTCTTACTTCTTTCTTTCTTACTTCTTTCTTACTTCTTTTTTACTTCTTTCTTACTTTTTTCTTACTTCTTTCTTACTTCTTTCTTTCTTGCTTGTTTCTTACTTCTTTCTTCCTTCTTTCTTCCTTCTTTCTTACTTCTTTCTTACTTCTTTCTTACTTCTTTCTTCTTTCTTTCTTACTTCTTTCTTACTTCTTTCTTACTTCTTTCTTACTTTTTTCTTACTTCTTTCTAACTTCTTTCTTTCTTCTTTCTTTCTTCTTTCTTTCTTCTTTCTTTCTTCTTTCTTACTTCTTTCTTACTTCTTTCTTACTTCTTTCTAACTTATTTCTTACTTCTTTCTTACTTATTTCTTACTTCTTTCTAACTTCTTTCTTTCTTCTTTCTTTCTTCTTTCTTTCTTACTTCTTTCTTACTTCTTTCTTACTTCTTTCTTACTTCTTTCTAACTTCTCTCTTACTTCTTTCTTACTTCTTTCTTTCTTACTTCTTTCTTACTTCTTTTTTACTTCTTTCTTACTTCTTTCTAACTTCTTTCTTACTTCTTTCTAACTTCTTTCTTACTTCTTTCTTACTGCTTTCTTACTTCTTTCTAACTTCTTTTTTCTTCTTTCTTTCTTCTGTCTTTCTTACTTCTTTCTTACTTCTTTCTTACTTCTTTCTAACTTCTTTCTTACTTCTTTCTTACTTCTTTCCAACTTCTTTCTTTCTTCTTTCTTTCTTCTTTCTTTCTTACTTCTTTCTTACTTCTTTCTTACTTCTTTCTTACTTCTTTCTTTCTTAATTCTTTCTTACTTCTTTCTTACTTCTTTCTTACTTCTTTCTTTCTTACTTCTTTCTTACTTATTTCTTACCGCTTTCTTACTTCTTTCTAACTTCTTTTTTCTTCTTTTTTTCTTCTTTCTTTCTTACTTCTTTCTTACTTCTTTCTTACTTCTTTCTAACTTCTTTCTTACTTCTTTCTTCTTTCTTTCTTCTTTCTTACTTCTTTCTTACTTCTTTCTTACTTCTTTCTAACTTCTTTCTAACTTCTTTTTTCTTCTTTCTTTCGTCTTTCTTTCTTACTTCTTTCTTACTTCTTTCTTACTTCTTTCTTTCTTACTTCTTTCTTACTTCTTTTTTACTTCTTTCTTACTTTTTTCTTACTTCTTTCTTACTTCTTTCTTTCTTGCTTGTTTCTTACTTCTTTCTTACTTCTTTCTTTCTTCTTTCTTACTTCTTTCTTACTTCTTTCTTACTTCTTTCTAACTTCTTTCTTAATTCTTTCTTACTTCTTTCTAACTTCTTTCTTTCTTCTTTCATTCTTCTTTCTTTCTAACTTTTTTCTTACTTCTTTCTTCTTTCTTTCTAACTTCTTTCTTACTTCTTTCTTACTTCTTTCTAACTTCTTTCTTACTTCTTTCTTCTTTCTTACTTCTTTCTTTCTTTCTTCTTTCTTACTTCTTTCTTACTTCTTGCTTTCTTCTTTCTTTCTTCTTTCTTACTTCTTTCTTCCTTCTTTCTTCCTTCTTTCTTCCTTCTTTCTTCCTTCTTTCTTACTTCTTTCTTACTTCTTTCTTCTTTCTTTCTTACTTCTTTCTTACTTCTTTCTTACTTCTTTCTTACTTTTTTCTTACTTCTTTCTAACTTCTTTCTTTCTTCTTTCTTTCTTCTTTCTTTCTTCTTTCTTTCTTCTTTCTTACTTCTTTCTTACTTCTTTATTACTTCTTTCTAACTTATTTCTTACTCCTTTCTTACTTCTTTCTTACTTCTTTCTAACTTCTTTCTTTCTTCTTTCTTTCTTCTTTCTTTCTTACTTCTTTCTTACTTCTTTCTTACTTCTTTCTTACTTCTTTCTAACTTCTCTGTTACTTCTTTCTTACTTCTTTCTTTCTTACTTCTTTCTTACTTCTTTTTTACTTCTTTCTTACTTCTTTCTAACTTCTTTCTTACTTCTTTCTTACTTATTTCTAACTTCTTTCTTACTTCTTTCTTACTGCTTTCTTACTTCTTTCTAACTTCTTTTTTCTTCTTTCTTTCTTCTGTCTTTCTTACTTCTTTCTTACTTCTTTCTTACATCTTTCTAACTTCTTTCTTACTTCTTTCTTACTTCTTTCCAACTTCTTTCTTTCTTCTTTCTTTCTTCTTTCTTTCTTACTTCTTTCTTACTTCTTTCTTACTTCTTTCTTTCTTAATTCTTTCTTACTTCTTTTTTACTTCTTTCTTACTTCTTTCTAACTTCTTTCTTACTTCTTTGTTCTTTCTTTCTAACTTCTTTCTTACTTCTTTCTTACTTCTTTCTTACTTCTTTCTTCTTTCTTACTTCTTTCCTTCTTACTTCTTTCTAACTTCTTTTTTCTTCTTTCTTACTTCTTTCCTTCTTACTTCTTTCTTACTTCTTTCTTACTTCTTTCTTACTTCTTTCTTACTTCTTTCTTACTTCTTGTTTCTTCTTTCTTTCTTCTTTCTTTCTTCTTTCTTTCTAACTTCTTTCTTACTTCTTTCTTACTTCTTTCTTTCTTACTTCTTTCTTACTTCTTTCTTTCTTCTTTCTTACTTCTTTCTTCTTTCTTTCTTCTTCTTTCTTTCTTCTTTCTTTCTTCTTTCTTACTTCTTTCTTTCTTCTTTCTTACTTCTTTCTTACTTCTTTCTTAATTCTTTCTTACTTCTTTCTTTCTTCTTTCTTACTTCTTTCTTTCTTACTTCTTTCTTACTTCTTTCTTACTTCTTTCTTTCTTCTTTCTTACTTATTTCTTTCTTCTTTCTTACTTCTTTCTTACTTCTTTCTTACTTCTTTCTGACTTCTTTCTTACTTCTTTCTTCTTTCTTTCTTACTTCTTTCTCACTTCTTTCTTACTTCTTTCTTACTTCTTTCTTACTTCTTTCGTACTTCTTTCTTACTTCTTTCTTTCTTACTTCTTTCTTACTTCTTTCTAACTTATTTCTTACTTCTTTCTTACTTCTTTCTTACTTCTTTCTAACTTCTTTCTTTCTTCTTTCTTTCTTCTTTCTTTCTTACTACTTTCTTACTTCTTTCTTACTTCTTTCTTACTTCTTTCTAACTTCTCTCTTACTTCTTTCTTACTTCTTTCTTTCTTACTTCTTTCTTACTTCTTTTTTACTTCTTTCTTACTTCTTTCTACCTTCTTTCTTACTTCTTTCTTACTTCTTTCTAACTTCTTTCTTACTTCTTTCTTACTGCTTTCTTACTTCTTTCTAACTTCTTTTTTCTTCTTTCTTTCTTCTTTCTTTCTTACTTCTTTCTTACTTCATTCTTACTTCTTTCTAACTTCTTTCTTACTTCTTTCTTACTTCTTTCCAACTTCTTTCTTTCTTCTTTCTTTCTTCTTTCTTTCTTACTTCTTTCTTACTTCTTTCTTACTTCTTTCTTTCTTACTTCTTTCTTACTTCTTTTTTACTTCTTTCTTACTTCTTTCTAACTTCTTTCTTACTTCTTTCTTCTTTCTTTCTAACTTCTTTCTTACTTCTTTCTTACTTCTTTCTTACTTCTTTCTGACTTCTTTCTTCTTTCTTTCTTACTTCTTTCTTACTTCTTTCTTACTTCTTTCTTACTTCTTTCTTACTTCTTTCTTACTTCTTTCTTACTTCTTTCTAACTTCTTTCTTACTTCGTTCTTTCTTACTTCTTTCTTACTTCTTTCTTACTTCTTTTTTACTTCTTTCTTCTTTCTTTCTTACTTCTTTCTTACTTCTTTCTTACTTCTTTCTTACTTCTTTCTTACTTTTTTCTTCCTTCTTTCTTACTTCTTTCTAACTTTTTTTTTCTTCTTTCGTTCTTATTTCTTTCTTCTTTCTTTCTTATTTCTTTATTACTTCTTTCTTACTTCTTTCTTACTTCTTTCTTACTTCTTTCGTACTTCTTTCTTTCTTACTTCTTTCTTACTTCTTTCTTACTTCTTTCTTACTTCTTTTTTACTTCTTTCTTACTTCTTTCTAACTTCTTTCTTACTTCTTTCTTCTTTCTTACTTCTTTCCTTCTTACTTCTTTCTAACTTCTTTTTCTTCTTTCTTACTTCTTTCCTTCTTACTTCTTTCTTACTTCTTTCTTACTTCTTTCTTACTACTTTCTTTCTTCTTTCTTACTTCTTTCTTACTTCTTTCTTACTTCTTCTTACTTCTATATTTCTTACTTCTTTCTTACTTCTTTCTTACTTCTTTCTTACTTCTTTCTTACTTCTTTCTTTCTATTTCTTACTTCTTTCTTACTTCTTTCTTTCTTCTTTCTTTCTTCTTTCTTACTTTTTTCTTTCTTCTTTCTTATTTCTTTCTTACTTCTTTCTTACTTCTTTCTTACTTCTTTCTTTCTTACTTCTTTCTTACATCTTTCTTTCTTCTTTCTTTCTTACTTCTTTCTTACTTCTTTCTTACTTCTTTCTTTCTTACTTCTTTCTTACTTCTTTCTAACTTCTTTCTTACTTCTTTCATTCTTACTTCTTTCTTACTTCTTTCTTACTTCTTTCTTACTTCTTTCTTACTTCTTTCTTACTTCTTTCTAACTTCTTTCTTACTTCTTTCTTTCCTACTTCTTTCTTACTTCTTTCTTACTTCTTTCTTACTTCTTTCTTACTTCTTTCTTTCTTCTTTCTTTCTTCTCTCTTTCTTCTTTCTTTCTTCTTTATTTCTTCTTTCTTTCTTCATTCTTTCTTCTTTCTTACTTCTTTCTTACTTCTTTATTTCTTTCTTCTTGCTTTCTTCATTCTTTCTATTTTCCAAATTCTTTCTAACTTCTTTCTTACTTCTTTCTTTCTTACTTCTTTCTTACTTCTTTCTTACTTCTATCTTTCTTACTTCTTTCTTACTTCTTTCTTAATTCTTTCTTTCTCCTTTCTTACTTCTTTCTTACTTCTTTCTTACTTCTTTCTAACTTCTTTTTCTTCTTTCTTACTTCTTTCCTTCTTACTTCTTTCTTACTACTTTCTTAATTCTTTCTTAGTTCTTTCTTACTTCTTTCTAACTTCTTTTTTCTTCTTTCTTTCTTCTTTCTTTCTGCTTTCTTACTTCTTTCTTACTTCTTTCTTACTTCTTTCTTACTTCTTTCTTACTTCTTTCTTTCTTCTTTCTTTCTTCTTTCTTTCTTCTTTCTTTCTTCTTTCTTACTTCTTTCTTACTTCTTTATTACTTCTTTCTAACTTATTTCTTACTCCTTTCTTACTTCTTTCTTACTTCTTTCTAACTTCTTTCTTTCTTCTTTCTTTCTTCTTTCTTTCTTACTTCTTTCTTACTTCTTTCTTACTTCTTTCTTACTTCTTTCTAACTTCTCTGTTACTTCTTTCTTACTTCTTTCTTTCTTAATTCTTTCTTACTTCTTTTTTACTTCTTTCTTACTTCTTTCTAACTTCTTTCTTACTTCTTTCTTACTTATTTCTAACTTCTTTCTTACTTCTTTCTTACTGCTTTCTTACTTCTTTCTAACTTCTTTTTTCTTCTTTCTTTCTTCTGTCTTTCTTACTTCTTTCTTACTTCTTTCTTACATCTTTCTAACTTCTTTCTTACTTCTTTCTTACTTCTTTCCAACTTCTTTCTTTCTTCTTTCTTTCTTCTTTCTTTCTTACTTCTTTCTTACTTCTTTCTTACTTCTTTCTTTCTTAATTCTTTCTTACTTCTTTTTTACTTCTTTCTTACTTCTTTCTAACTTCTTTCTTACTTCTTTGTTCTTTCTTTCTAACTTCTTTCTTACTTCTTTCTTACTTCTTTCTTACTTCTTTCTTCTTTCTTACTTCTTTCCTTCTTACTTCTTTCTAACTTCTTTTTTCTTCTTTCTTACTTCTTTCCTTCTTACTTCTTTCTTACTTCTTTCTTACTTCTTTCTTACTTCTTTCTTACTTCTTTCTTACTTCTTGTTTCTTCTTTCTTTCTTCTTTCTTTCTTCTTTCTTTCTAACTTCTTTCTTACTTCTTTCTTACTTCTTTCTTTCTTACTTCTTTCTTACTTCTTTCTTTCTTCTTTCTTACTTCTTTCTTCTTTCTTTCTTCTTCTTTCTTTCTTCTTTCTTTCTTCTTTCTTACTTCTTTCTTTCTTCTTTCTTACTTCTTTCTTACTTCTTTCTTAATTCTTTCTTACTTCTTTCTTTCTTCTTTCTTACTTCTTTCTTTCTTACTTCTTTCTTACTTCTTTCTTACTTCTTTCTTTCTTCTTTCTTACTTATTTCTTTCTTCTTTCTTACTTCTTTCTTACTTCTTTCTTACTTCTTTCTGACTTCTTTCTTACTTCTTTCTCCTTTCTTTCTTACTTCTTTCTCACTTCTTTCTTACTTCTTTCTTACTTCTTTCTTACTTCTTTCGTACTTCTTTCTTACTTCTTTCTTTCTTACTTCTTTCTTACTTCTTTCTAACTTATTTCTTACTTCTTTCTTACTTCTTTCTTACTTCTTTCTAACTTCTTTCTTTCTTCTTTCTTTCTTCTTTCTTTCTTACTTCTTTCTTACTTCTTTCTTACTTCTTTCTTACTTCTTTCTAACTTCTCTCTTACTTCTTTCTTACTTCTTTCTTTCTTACTTCTTTCTTACTTCTTTTTTACTTCTTTCTTACTTCTTTCTACCTTCTTTCTTACTTCTTTCTTACTTCTTTCTAACTTCTTTCTTACTTCTTTCTTACTGCTTTCTTACTTCTTTCTAACTTCTTTTTTCTTCTTTCTTTCTTCTTTCTTTCTTACTTCTTTCTTACTTCATTCTTACTTCTTTCTAACTTCTTTCTTACTTCTTTCTTACTTCTTTCCAACTTCTTTCTTTCTTCTTTCTTTCTTCTTTCTTTCTTACTTCTTTCTTACTTCTTTCTTACTTCTTTCTTTCTTACTTCTTTCTTACTTCTTTTTTACTTCTTTCTTACTTCTTTCTAACTTCTTTCTTACTTCTTTCTTCTTTCTTTCTAACTTCTTTCTTACTTCTTTCTTACTTCTTTCTTACTTCTTTCTGACTTCTTTCTTCTTTCTTTCTTACTTCTTTCTTACTTCTTTCTTACTTCTTTCTTACTTCTTTCTTACTTCTTTCTTACTTCTTTCTTACTTCTTTCTAACTTCTTTCTTACTTCGTTCTTTCTTACTTCTTTCTTACTTCTTTCTTACTTCTTTTTTACTTCTTTCTTCTTTCTTTCTTACTTCTTTCTTACTTCTTTCTTACTTCTTTCTTACTTCTTTCTTACTTTTTTCTTCCTTCTTTCTTACTTCTTTCTAACTTTTTTTTTCTTCTTTCGTTCTTATTTCTTTCTTCTTTCTTTCTTATTTCTTTATTACTTCTTTCTTACTTCTTTCTTACTTCTTTCTTACTTCTTTCGTACTTCTTTCTTTCTTACTTCTTTCTTACTTCTTTCTTACTTCTTTCTTACTTCTTTTTTACTTCTTTCTTACTTCTTTCTAACTTCTTTCTTACTTCTTTCTTCTTTCTTACTTCTTTCCTTCTTACTTCTTTCTAACTTCTTTTTTCTTCTTTCTTACTTCTTTCCTTCTTACTTCTTTCTTACTTCTTTCTTACTTCTTTCTTACTACTTTCTTTCTTCTTTCTTACTTCTTTCTTACTTCTTTCTTACTTCTTTCTTACTTCTATATTTCTTACTTCTTTCTTACTTCTTTCTTACTTCTTTCTTACTTCTTTCTTACTTCTTTCTTTCTATTTCTTACTTCTTTCTTACTTCTTTCTTTCTTCTTTCTTTCTTCTTTCTTACTTTTTCTTTCTTCTTTCTTATTTCTTTCTTACTTCTTTCTTACTTCTTTCTTACTTCTTTCTTTCTTACTTCTTTCTTACATCTTTCTTTCTTCTTTCTTTCTTACTTCTTTCTTACTTCTTTCTTACTTCTTTCTTTCTTACTTCTTTCTTACTTCTTTCTAACTTCTTTCTTACTTCTTTCTTTCTTACTTCTTTCTTACTTCTTTCTTACTTCTTTCTTACTTCTTTCTTACTTCTTTCTTACTTCTTTCTAACTTCTTTCTTACTTCTTTCTTTCCTACTTCTTTCTTACTTCTTTCTTACTTCTTTCTTACTTCTTTCTTACTTCTTTCTTTCTTCTTTCTTTCTTCTCTCTTTCTTCTCTCTTTCTTCTTTATTTCTTCTTTCTTTCTTCATTCTTTCTTCTTTCTTACTTCTTTCTTACTTCTTTATTTCTTTCTTCTTGCTTTCTTCATTCTTTCTATTTTCCAAATTCTTTCTAACTTCTTTCTTACTTCTTTCTTTCTTACTTCTTTCTTACTTCTTTCTTACTTCTATCTTTCTTACTTCTTTCTTACTTCTTTCTTAATTCTTTCTTTCTCCTTTCTTACTTCTTTCTTACTTCTTTCTTACTTCTTTCTAACTTCTTTTTTCTTCTTTCTTACTTCTTTCCTTCTTACTTCTTTCTTACTACTTTCTTAATTCTTTCTTAGTTCTTTCTTACTTCTTTCTAACTTCTTTTTTCTTCTTTCTTTCTTCTTTCTTTCTGCTTTCTTACTTCTTTCTTACTTCTTTCTTACTTCTTTCTTACTTCTTTCTTACTTCTTTCTTACTTCTTTTTTCTTCTTTCTTTCTTCTTTCTTTCTTCTTTCTTACTTCTTTCTTTCTTCTTTCTTACTTCTTTCTTACTTCTTTCTTACTTCTTTCTTACTTCTTTCTTACTTCTTTCTTACTTCTTTCTAACTTCTTTTTTCTTCTTTCTTTCTTCTTTCTTTCTGCTTTCTTACTTCTTTCTTACTTCTTTCTTACTGCTTTCTTACTTCTTTCTAACTTCTTTTTTCTTCTTTCTTTCTTCTTTCTTTCTTACTTCTTTCTTACTTCATTCTTACTTCTTTCTAACTTCTTTCTTACTTCTTTCTTACTTCTTTCCAACTTCTTTCTTTCTTCTTTCTTTCTTCTTTCTTTCTTACTTCTTTCTTACTTCTTTCTTACTTCTTTCTTTCTTACTTCTTTCTTACTTCTTTTTTACTTCTTTCTTACTTCTTTCTAACTTCTTTCTTACTTCTTTCTTCTTTCTTTCTAACTTCTTTCTTACTTCTTTCTTACTTCTTTCTTACTTCTTTCTGACTTCTTTCTTCTTTCTTTCTTACTTCTTTCTTACTTCTTTCTTACTTCTTTCTTACTTCTTTCTTACTTCTTTCTTACTTCTTTCTTACTTCTTTCTAACTTCTTTCTTACTTCGTTCTTTCTTACTTCTTTCTTACTTCTTTCTTACTTCTTTTTTACTTCTTTCTTCTTTCTTTCTTACTTCTTTCTTACTTCTTTCTTACTTCTTTCTTACTTCTTTCTTACTTTTTTCTTCCTTCTTTCTTACTTCTTTCTAACTTTTTTTTTCTTCTTTCGTTCTTATTTCTTTCTTCTTTCTTTCTTATTTCTTTATTACTTCTTTCTTACTTCTTTCTTACTTCTTTCTTACTTCTTTCGTACTTCTTTCTTTCTTACTTCTTTCTTACTTCTTTCTTACTTCTTTCTTACTTCTTTTTTACTTCTTTTTTACTTCTTTCTAACTTCTTTCTTACTTCTTTCTTCTTTCTTACTTCTTTCCTTCTTACTTCTTTCTAACTTCTTTTTTCTTCTTTCTTACTTCTTTCCTTCTTACTTCTTTCTTACTTCTTTCTTACTTCTTTCTTACTACTTTCTTTCTTCTTTCTTACTTCTTTCTTACTTCTTTCTTACTTCTTTCTTACTTCTATATTTCTTACTTCTTTCTTACTTCTTTCTTACTTCTTTCTTACTTCTTTCTTTCTATTTCTTACTTCTTTCTTACTTCTTTCTTTCTTCTTTCTTTCTTCTTTCTTACTTTTTTCTTTCTTCTTTCTTATTTCTTTCTTACTTCTTTATTACTTCTTTCTTACTTCTTTCTTTCTTACTTCTTTCTTACATCTTTCTTTCTTCTTTCTTTCTTACTTCTTTCTTACTTCTTTCTTACTTCTTTCTTTCTTACTTCTTTCTTACTTCTTCCTAACTTCTTTCTTACTTCTTTCTTTCTTACTTCTTTCTTACTTCTTTCTTACTTCTTTCTTACTTCTTTCTTACTTCTTTCTTACTTCTTTCTAACTTCTTTCTTACTTCTTTCTTTCCTACTTCTTTCTTACTTCTTTCTTACTTCTTTCTTACTTCTTTCTTACTTCTTTCTTTCTTCTTTCTTTCTTCTCTCTTTCTTCTCTCTTTCTTCTTTATTTCTTCTTTCTTTCTTCATTCTTTCTTCTTTCTTACTTCTTTCTTACTTCTTTATTTCTTTCTTCTTGCTTTCTTCATTCTTTCTATTTTCCAAATTCTTTCTAACTTCTTTCTTACTTCTTTCTTTCTTACTTCTTTCTTACTTCTTTCTTAATTCTTTCTTTCTCCTTTCTTACTTCTTTCTTACTTCTTTCTTACTTCTTTCTAACTTCTTTTTTCTTCTTTCTTACTTCTTTCCTTCTTACTTCTTTCTTACTACTTTCTTAATTCTTTCTTAGTTCTTTCTTACTTCTTTCTAACTTCTTTTTTCTTCTTTCTTTCTTCTTTCTTTCTGCTTTCTTACTTCTTTCTTACTTCTTTCTTACTTCTTTCTTACTTCTTTCTTACTTCTTTCTTTCTTCTTTCTTTCTTCTTTCTTTCTTCTTTCTTTCTTCTTTCTTACTTCTTTCTTACTTCTTTATTACTTCTTTCTAACTTATTTCTTACTCCTTTCTTACTTCTTTCTTACTTCTTTCTAACTTCTTTCTTTCTTCTTTCTTTCTTCTTTCTTTCTTACTTCTTTCTTACTTCTTTCTTACTTCTTTCTTACTTCTTTCTAACTTCTCTGTTACTTCTTTCTTACTTCTTTCTTTCTTAATTCTTTCTTACTTCTTTTTTACTTCTTTCTTACTTCTTTCTAACTTCTTTCTTACTTCTTTCTTACTTATTTCTAACTTCTTTCTTACTTCTTTCTTACTGCTTTCTTACTTCTTTCTAACTTCTTTTTTCTTCTTTCTTTCTTCTGTCTTTCTTACTTCTTTCTTACTTCTTTCTTACATCTTTCTAACTTCTTTCTTACTTCTTTCTTACTTCTTTCCAACTTCTTTCTTTCTTCTTTCTTTCTTCTTTCTTTCTTACTTCTTTCTTACTTCTTTCTTACTTCTTTCTTTCTTAATTCTTTCTTACTTCTTTTTTACTTCTTTCTTACTTCTTTCTAACTTCTTTCTTACTTCTTTGTTCTTTCTTTCTAACTTCTTTCTTACTTCTTTCTTACTTCTTTCTTACTTCTTTCTTCTTTCTTACTTCTTTCCTTCTTACTTCTTTCTAACTTCTTTTTTCTTCTTTCTTACTTCTTTCCTTCTTACTTCTTTCTTACTTCTTTCTTACTTCTTTCTTACTTCTTTCTTACTTCTTTCTTACTTCTTGTTTCTTCTTTCTTTCTTCTTTCTTTCTTCTTTCTTTCTAACTTCTTTCTTACTTCTTTCTTACTTCTTTCTTTCTTACTTCTTTCTTACTTCTTTCTTTCTTCTTTCTTACTTCTTTCTTCTTTCTTTCTTCTTCTTTCTTTCTTCTTTCTTTCTTCTTTCTTACTTCTTTCTTTCTTCTTTCTTAATTCTTTCTTACTTCTTTCTTAATTCTTTCTTACTTCTTTCTTTCTTCTTTCTTACTTCTTTCTTTCTTACTTCTTTCTTACTTCTTTCTTACTTCTTTCTTTCTTCTTTCTTACTTATTTCTTTCTTCTTTCTTACTTCTTTCTTACTTCTTTCTTACTTCTTTCTGACTTCTTTCTTACTTCTTTCTTCTTTCTTTCTTACTTCTTTCTCACTTCTTTCTTACTTCTTTCTTACTTCTTTCTTACTTCTTTCGTACTTCTTTCTTACTTCTTTCTTTCTTACTTCTTTCTTACTTCTTTCTAACTTATTTCTTACTTCTTTCTTACTTCTTTCTTACTTCTTTCTAACTTCTTTCTTTCTTCTTTCTTTCTTCTTTCTTTCTTACTTCTTTCTTACTTCTTTCTTACTTCTTTCTTACTTCTTTCTAACTTCTCTCTTACTTCTTTCTTACTTCTTTCTTTCTTACTTCTTTCTTACTTCTTTTTTACTTCTTTCTTACTTCTTTCTACCTTCTTTCTTACTTCTTTCTTACTTCTTTCTAACTTCTTTCTTACTTCTTTCTTACTGCTTTCTTACTTCTTTCTAACTTCTTTTTTCTTCTTTCTTTCTTCTTTCTTTCTTACTTCTTTCTTACTTCATTCTTACTTCTTTCTAACTTCTTTCTTACTTCTTTCTTACTTCTTTCCAACTTCTTTCTTTCTTCTTTCTTTCTTCTTTCTTTCTTACTTCTTTCTTACTTCTTTCTTACTTCTTTCTTTCTTACTTCTTTCTTACTTCTTTTTTACTTCTTTCTTACTTCTTTCTAACTTCTTTCTTACTTCTTTCTTCTTTCTTTCTAACTTCTTTCTTACTTCTTTCTTACTTCTTTCTTACTTCTTTCTGACTTCTTTCTTCTTTCTTTCTTACTTCTTTCTTACTTCTTTCTTACTTCTTTCTTACTTCTTTCTTACTTCTTTCTTACTTCTTTCTTACTTCTTTCTAACTTCTTTCTTACTTCGTTCTTTCTTACTTCTTTCTTACTTCTTTCTTACTTCTTTTTTACTTCTTTCTTCTTTCTTTCTTACTTCTTTCTTACTTCTTTCTTACTTCTTTCTTACTTCTTTCTTACTTTTTTCTTCCTTCTTTCTTACTTCTTTCTAACTTTTTTTTTCTTCTTTCGTTCTTATTTCTTTCTTCTTTCTTTCTTATTTCTTTATTACTTCTTTCTTACTTCTTTCTTACTTCTTTCTTACTTCTTTCGTACTTCTTTCTTTCTTACTTCTTTCTTACTTCTTTCTTACTTCTTTCTTACTTCTTTTTTACTTCTTTCTTACTTCTTTCTAACTTCTTTCTTACTTCTTTCTTCTTTCTTACTTCTTTCCTTCTTACTTCTTTCTAACTTCTTTTTTCTTCTTTCTTACTTCTTTCCTTCTTACTTCTTTCTTACTTCTTTCTTACTTCTTTCTTACTACTTTCTTTCTTCTTTCTTACTTCTTTCTTACTTCTTTCTTACTTCTTTCTTACTTCTATATTTCTTACTTCTTTCTTACTTCTTTCTTACTTCTTTCTTACTTCTTTCTTACTTCTTTCTTTCTATTTCTTACTTCTTTCTTACTTCTTTCTTTCTTCTTTCTTTCTTCTTTCTTACTTTTTTCTTTCTTCTTTCTTATTTCTTTCTTACTTCTTTCTTACTTCTTTCTTACTTCTTTCTTTCTTACTTCTTTCTTACATCTTTCTTTCTTCTTTCTTTCTTACTTCTTTCTTACTTCTTTCTTACTTCTTTCTTTCTTACTTCTTTCTTACTTCTTTCTAACTTCTTTCTTACTTCTTTCTTTCTTACTTCTTTCTTACTTCTTTCTTACTTCTTTCTTACTTCTTTCTTACTTCTTTCTTACTTCTTTCTAACTTCTTTCTTACTTCTTTCTTTCCTACTTCTTTCTTACTTCTTTCTTACTTCTTTCTTACTTCTTTCTTACTTCTTTCTTTCTTCTTTCTTTCTTCTCTCTTTCTTCTCTCTTTCTTCTTTATTTCTTCTTTCTTTCTTCATTCTTTCTTCTTTCTTACTTCTTTCTTACTTCTTTATTTCTTTCTTCTTGCTTTCTTCATTCTTTCTATTTTCCAAATTCTTTCTAACTTCTTTCTTACTTCTTTCTTTCTTACTTCTTTCTTACTTCTTTCTTACTTCTATCTTTCTTACTTCTTTCTTACTTCTTTCTTAATTCTTTCTTTCTCCTTTCTTACTTCTTTCTTACTTCTTTCTTACTTCTTTCTAACTTCTTTTTTCTTCTTTCTTACTTCTTTCCTTCTTACTTCTTTCTTACTACTTTCTTAATTCTTTCTTAGTTCTTTCTTACTTCTTTCTAACTTCTTTTTTCTTCTTTCTTTCTTCTTTCTTTCTGCTTTCTTACTTCTTTCTTACTTCTTTCTTACTTCTTTCTTACTTCTTTCTTACTTCTTTTTTCTTCTTTCTTTCTTCTTTCTTTCTTCTTTCTTACTTCTTTCTTTCTTCTTTCTTACTTCTTTCTTACTTCTTTCTTACTTCTTTCTTACTTCTTTCTTACTTCTTTCTTACTTCTTTCTAACTTCTTTTTTCTTCTTTCTTTCTTCTTTTTTTCTGCTTTCTTACTTCTTTCTTACTTCTTTCTTACTGCTTTCTTACTTCTTTCTAACTTCTTTTTTCTTCTTTCTTTCTTCTTTCTTTCTTACTTCTTTCTTACTTCATTCTTACTTCTTTCTAACTTCTTTCTTACTTCTTTCTTACTTCTTTCCAACTTCTTTCTTTCTTCTTTCTTTCTTCTTTCTTTCTTACTTCTTTCTTACTTCTTTCTTACTTCTTTCTTTCTTACTTCTTTCTTACTTCTTTTTTACTTCTTTCTTACTTCTTTCTAACTTCTTTCTTACTTCTTTCTTCTTTCTTTCTAACTTCTTTCTTACTTCTTTCTTACTTCTTTCTTACTTCTTTCTGACTTCTTTCTTCTTTCTTTCTTACTTCTTTCTTACTTCTTTCTTACTTCTTTCTTACTTCTTTCTTACTTCTTTCTTACTTCTTTCTTACTTCTTTCTAACTTCTTTCTTACTTCGTTCTTTCTTACTTCTTTCTTACTTCTTTCTTACTTCTTTTTTACTTCTTTCTTCTTTCTTTCTTACTTCTTTCTTACTTCTTTCTTACTTCTTTCTTACTTCTTTCTTACTTTTTTCTTCCTTCTTTCTTACTTCTTTCTAACTTTTTTTTTCTTCTTTCGTTCTTATTTCTTTCTTCTTTCTTTCTTATTTCTTTATTACTTCTTTCTTACTTCTTTCTTACTTCTTTCTTACTTCTTTCTTACTTCTTTCTTTCTTACTTCTTTCTTACTTCTTTCTTACTTCTTTCTTACTTCTTTTTTACTTCTTTCTTACTTCTTTCTAACTTCTTTCTTACTTCTTTCTTCTTTCTTACTTCTTTCCTTCTTACTTCTTTCTAACTTCTTTTTTCTTCTTTCTTACTTCTTTCCTTCTTACTTCTTTCTTACTTCTTTCTTACTTCTTTCTTACTACTTTCTTTCTTCTTTCTTACTTCTTTCTTACTTCTTTCTTACTTCTTTCTTACTTCTATATTTCTTACTTCTTTCTTACTTCTTTCTTACTTCTTTCTTACTTCTTTCTTACTTCTTTCTTTCTATTTCTTACTTCTTTCTTACTTCTTTCTTTCTTCTTTCTTTCTTCTTTCTTACTTTTTTCTTTCTTCTTTCTTATTTCTTTCTTACTTCTTTCTTACTTCTTTCTTACTTCTTTCTTTCTTACTTCTTTCTTACATCTTTCTTTCTTCTTTCTTTCTTACTTCTTTCTTACTTCTTTCTTACTTCTTTCTTTCTTACTTCTTTCTTACTTCTTTCTAACTTCTTTCTTACTTCTTTCTTTCTTACTTCTTTCTTACTTCTTTCTTACTTCTTTCTTACTTCTTTCTTACTTCTTTCTTACTTCTTTCTAACTTCTTTCTTACTTCTTTCTTTCCTACTTCTTTCTTACTTCTTTCTTACTTCTTTCTTACTTCTTTCTTACTTCTTTCTTTCTTCTTTCTTTCTTCTCTCTTTCTTCTCTCTTTCTTCTTTATTTCTTCTTTCTTTCTTCATTCTTTCTTCTTTCTTACTTCTTTCTTACTTCTTTATTTCTTTCTTCTTGCTTTCTTCATTCTTTCTATTTTCCAAATTCTTTCTAACTTCTTTCTTACTTCTTTCTTTCTTACTTCTTTCTTACTTCTTTCTTACTTCTATCTTTCTTACTTCTTTCTTACTTCTTTCTTAATTCTTTCTTTCTCCTTTCTTACTTCTTTCTTACTTCTTTCTTACTTCTTTCTAACTTCTTTTTTCTTCTTTCTTACTTCTTTCCTTCTTACTTCTTTCTTACTACTTTCTTAATTCTTTCTTAGTTCTTTCTTACTTCTTTCTAACTTCTTTTTTCTTCTTTCTTTCTTCTTTCTTTCTGCTTTCTTACTTCTTTCTTACTTCTTTCTTACTTCTTTCTTACTTCTTTCTTACTTCTTTTTTCTTCTTTCTTTCTTCTTTCTTTCTTCTTTCTTACTTCTTTCTTTCTTCTTTCTTACTTCTTTCTTACTTCTTTCTTACTTCTTTCTTACTTCTTTCTTACTTCTTTCTTACTTCTTTCTAACTTCTTTCTTACTTATTTCTTTCTTACTTCTTTCTTACTTCTTTCTTACTTCTTTCTTACTTCTTTCTTACTTCTTTCTTACTTCTTTCTAACTTCTTTGTTACTTCTTTCTTTCCTACTTCTTTCTTACTTCTTTCTTACTTCTTTCTTACTTCTTTCTTACTTCTTTCTTTCTTCTTTCTTTCTTCATTCTTTCTTCTTTCTTACTTCTTTCTTACTTCTTTATTTCTTTCTTCTTGCTTTCTTCATTCTTTCTATTTTCCAAATTCTTTCTAACTTCTTTCTTACTTCTTTCTAACTTCTTTCTTACTTCTTTCTTACTTCTTTCTAACTTCTTTGGTACTTCTTTCTTTCTTACTTCTTTCTTACTTCTTTCTTACTTCTTTCTTACTTCTTTCTTACTTCTTTCTAACTTCTTTCTTACTTCTTTCTTTCTTACTTCTTTCTTACTTCTTTCTTACTTCTTTCTTACTTCTTTCTTACTTCTTTCTTACTTCTTTCTTACTTCTTTCTTACTTCTTTCTTTCCTACTTCTTTCTTATTTCTTTCTTACTTCTTTCTTACTTCTTTCTTACTTCTTTCTTTCTTCTTTCTTTCTTCTTTCTTTCTTCTCTCTTTCTTCTCTCTTTCTACTTTCTTTCTTCTTTCTTTCTTCATTCTTTCTTCTTTCTTACTTCTTTCTTACTTCTTTATTTCTTTCTTCTTGCTTTCTTCATTCTTTCTATTTTCCAAATTCTTTCTAACTTCTTTCTTACTTCTTTCTAACTTCTTTCTTACTTCTTTCTTACTTCTTTCTACCTTCTTTCTTACTTCTTTCTTACTTCTTTCTTACTTCTTTCTTACTTCTTTCTTTCTTCTGTCTTTCTTCTTTCTTACTTCTTTCTTTCTTACTTCTTTCTTACTTCTTTCTTACTTCTTTCTTACTTGTTTCTTACTTCTTTCTTACTTCTTTCTAACTTCTTTTTTCTTCTTTCTTTTTTTCTTTCTTTCTTCTTTCTTTCTTACTTCTTTCTTACTTCTTTCTTACTTCTTTCTTTCTTACTTCTTTCTTACTTCTTTCCTACTTCTTTCTTTCTTACTTCTTTCTTACTTCTTTCTTACTTCTTTCTTACTTCTTTTTTACTTCTTTCTTACTTCTTTCTAACTTCTTTCTTACTTCTTTCTTCTTTCTTACTTCTTTCCTTCTTACTTCTTTCTAACTTCTTTTTACTTCTTTCTTACTTCTTTCCTTCTTACTTCTTTCTTACTTCTTTCTTACTTCTTTCTTACTTCTTTCTTTCTTCTTTCTTACTTCTTTCTTACTTCTTTCTTACTTCTTTCTTACTTCTTTCTTACTTCTTTCTAACTTCTTTTTTCTTCTTTCTTACTTCTTTCCTTCTTACTTCTTTCTTACTTCTTTCTTACTTCTTTCTTACTTCTTTCTTACTTCTTTCTTACTTCTTTCTTTCTATTTCTTACTTCTTTCTTACTTCTTTCTTTCTTCTTTCTTCCTTCTTTCTTTCTTACTTCTTTCTTTCTTCTTTCTTACTTCTTTCTTACTTCTTTCTTACTTCTTTCTTACTTCTTTCTTACTTCTTTCTAACTTCTTTTTTCTTCTTTCTTTTTTTCTTTCTTTCTTACTTCTTTCTTACTTCTTTCTTACTTCTTTCTTACTTCTTTCCTTCTTACTTCTTTCTTACTACTTTCTTAATTCTTTCTTACTTCTTTCTTACTTCTTTCTTACTTCTTTCTAACTTCTTTTTTCTTCTTTCTTTCTTCTTTCTTTCTGCTTTCTTACTTCTTTCTTACTTCTTTCTTACTTCTTTCTTACTTCTTTCTTACTTCTTTTTTCTTCTTTCTTTCTTCTTTCTTTCTTCTTTCTTACTTCTTTCTTTCTTCTTTCTTACTTCTTTCTTACTTCTTTCTTACTTCTTTCTTACTTCTTTCTAACTTCTTTCTTACTTCTTTCTTTCCTACTTCTTTCTTACTTCTTTCTTACTTCTTTCTTACTTGTTTCTTACTTGTTTCTTACTTCTCTCTTTCTTCTTTCATTCTTCTTTCTTTCTTCATTCTTTCTTCTTTCTTACTTCTTTCTTACTTCTTTATTTCTTTCTTCTTGCTTTCTTCATTCTTTCTATTTTCCAAATTCTTTCTAACTTCTTTCTTACTTCTTTCTTTCTTACTTCTTTCTTACTTCTTTCTTACTTCTTTCTTACTTCTTTCTTTCTTACTTCTTTCTTACTTCTTTCTTAATTCTTTCTTTCTTCTTTCTTACTTCTTTCTTACTTCTTTCTTACTTCTTTCTAACTTCTTTTTTCTTCTTTCTTACTTTTTTCCTTCTTACTTCTTTCTTACTACTTTCTTAATTCTTTCTTACTTCTTTCTTACTTCTTTTTTCTTCTTTCTTTCTTCCTTCTTTCTTCTTTCTTACTTCTTTCTTTCTTCTTTCTTACTTCTTTCTTACTTCTTTCTTACTTCTTTCTTACTTCTTTCTTACTTCTTTCTTACTTCTTTCTAACTTCTTTCTTACTTCTTTCTTTCTTACTTCTTTCTTACTTCTTTCTTACTTCTTTCTTACTTCTTTCTTACTTCTTTCTTACTTCTTTCTAACTTCTTTCTTACTTCTTTCTTTCCTACTTTTTTCTTACTTCTTTCTTACTTCTTTCTTACTTCTTTCTTTCTTCTTTCTTTCTTCTCTCTTTCTTCTCTCTTTCTTCTTTCTTTCTTCTTTCTTTCTTCATTCTTTCTTCTTTCTTACTTCTTTCTTACTTCTTTATTTCTTTCTTCTTGCTTTCTTCATTCTTTCTATTTTCCAAATTCTTTCTAACTTCTTTCTTACTTCTTTCTAACTTCTTTCTTACTTCTTTCTTACTTCTTTCTAACTTCTTTCTTACTTCTTTCTTACTTCTTTCTATCTTCTTTCTTTCTTCTTTCTTTCTTCTTTCTTTCTTCTTTCTTTCTTACTTCTTTCTTACTTTTTTCTTTCTTACTTCTTTCTTTCTTACTTCTTTCTTACTTCTTTCGTACTTCTTTCTTACTTCTTTCTTACTTCTTTCGTACTTCTTTCTTTCTTACTTCCTTCTTACTTCTTTCTTACTTCTTTCTTACTACTTTCTTACTACTTTCTTTCTTCTTTCTTACTTCTTTCTTACTTCTTTCTTACTTCTTTTTTCTTCTTTCTTTCTTCCTTCTTTCTTCTTTCTTGCTTCTTTCTTTCTTCTTTCTTACTACTTTCTTACTTCTTTCTTACTTCTTTCTTACTTATTTCTTACTACTTTCTTACTTCTTTCTAACTTCTTTCTTACTTCTTTCTTTCTTACTTCTTTCTTACTTCTTTCTTACTTCTTTCTTACTTCTTTCTTACTTCTTTCTTACTTCTTTCTAACTTCTTTCTTACTTCTTTCTAACTTCTTTCTTACTAATTTCTTCTTTCTTACTTCTTTCCTTCTTACTTCTTTCTTACTTCTTTCCTACTTCTTTCTTACTTCTTTCTTTCTTCTTTCTTAATTCTTTCTTACTTCTTTCTTACTTCTTTCTTACTTCTTTCTTACTTCTTTCTTTCTTCTTTCTTCCTTCTTTCTTTCTCACATCTTCCTAACTTCTTTTTTCTTCTTTCTTACTTCTTTCCTTCTTACTTCTTTCTTACTTCTTTCTTACTTCTTTCTTACTTCTTTCTTACTTCTTTATTACTTCTTTCTTACTTCTTTCTTTCTATTTCTTACTTCTTTCTTACTTCTTTCTTTCTTCTTTCTTCCTTCTTTCTTTCTTACTTCTTTCTTTCTTCTTTCTTACTTCTTTCTTACTTCTTTCTTACTTCTTTCTTACTTCTTTCTTACTTCTTTCTTACTTCTTTCTTTCTTGCTTGTTTCTTACTTCTTTCTCACTTCTTTCTTTCTTCTTTCTTACTTCTTTCTTACTTCTTTCTTACTTCTTTCTTACTTCTTTCTAACTTCTTTTTTCTTATTTCTTACTTCTTTCCTTCTTCTTTCTTTCCTACTTCTTTCTTACTTCTTTCTTACTTCTTTCTTACTTCTTTCTTACTTCTTTCTTACTTCTTTCTTACTTCTTTCTTACTTCTTTCTTCTTTCTTTCTTACTTCTTTCTTACTTCTTTCTTACTTCTTTCTTACTTCTTTCTTTCTTCTTTCTTAATTCTTTCTTACTTCTTTCTTACTTCTTTCTTACTTCTTTCTTACTTCTTTCTTTCTTCTTTCTTCCTTCTTTCTTTCTTCCTTCTTTCTTTCTTCTTTCTTCCTTCTTTCTTTCTTACATCTTCCTAACTTCTTTTTTCTTCTTTCTTACTTCTTTCCTTCTTACTTCTTTCTTACTTCTTTCTTACTTCTTTCTTACTTCTTTCTTACTTCTTTCTTACTTCTTTCTTACTTCTTTCTTTCTATTTCTTACTTCTTTCTTACTTCTTTCTTACTTCTTTCTTACTTCTTTCTTACTTCTTTCTTACTTCTTTCTTACTTCTTTCTTTCTTGCTTGTTTCTTACTTCTTTCTCACTTCTTTCTTTCTTCTTTCTTACTTCTTTCTTACTTCTTTCTTACTTCTTTCTTACTTCTTTCTAACTTCTTTTTTCTTATTTCTTACTTCTTTCCTTCTTCTTTCTTTCCTACTTCTTTCTTACTTCTTTCTTACTTCTTTCTTACTTCTTTCTTACTTCTTTCTTTCTTCTTTCTTTCTTCTCTCTTTCTTCTCTCTTTCTTCTTTCTTTCTTCTTTCTTTCTTCATTCTTTCTTCTTTCTTACTTCTTTCTTACTTCTTTATTTCTTCCTTCTTGCTTTCTTCATTCTTTCTATTTTCCAAATTCTTTCTAACTTCTTTCTTACTTCTTTCTAACTTCTTTCTTACTTCTTTCTTACTTCTTTCTAACTTCTTTCTTACTTCTTTCTTACTTCTTTCTAACTTCTTTCTTTCTTCTTTCTTTCTTCTTTCTTTCTTCGTTCTTTCTTACTTCTTTCTTACTTTTTTCTTTCTTACTTCATTCTTTCTTACTTCTTTCTTACTTCTTTCGTACTTCTTTCTTACTTCTTTCTTACTTCTTTCGTACTTCTTTATTTCTTACTTCTTTCTTACTTCTTTCTTACTTCTTTCTTACTTCTCTCTTACTTCTTTCTTACTTCTTTCTAACTTCTTTCTTACTTCTTTCTTTCTTACTTCTTTCTTACATCTTTCTTACTTCTTTCTTACTTCTTTCTTACTTCTTTCTTACTTCTTTCTTACTTCTTTCTTACTTCTTTCTTTCCTACTTTTTTCTTACTTCTTTCTAACTTCTTTCTTACTTCTTTCTTACTTCTTTCTTTCTTCTTTCTTCTTCTTTCTTTCTTCTTTCTTTCTTCTCTCTTTCTTCTTTCTTTCTTCTTTCTTTCTTCATTCTTTCTTCTTTCTTACTTCTTTCTTACTTCTTTATTTCTTTCTTCTTGCTTTCTTCATTCTTTCTATTTTCCAAATTCTTTCTAACTTCTTTCTTACTTCTTTCTAACTTCTTTCTTACTTCTTTCTTACTTCTTTCTAACTTCTTTCTTACTTCTTTCTTACTTCTTTCTATCTTCTTTCTTTCTTCTTTCTTTCTTCTTTCTTTCTTCTTTCTTTCTTACTTCTTTCTTACTTTTTTCTTTCTTACTTCTTTCTTTCTTACTTCTTTCTTACTTCTTTCGTACTTCTTTCTTACTTCTTTCTTACTTCTTTCGTACTTCTTTCTTTCTTACTTCTTTCTTACTTCTTACTTACTTCTTTCTTACTACTTTCTTACTACTTTCTTTCTTCTTTCTTACTTCTTTCTTACTTCTTTCTTACTTCTTTCTTACTTCTTTGTTTCTTCTTTCTTTATTCTTTCTTACTTCTTTCTTTCTTACTTCTTTCTTACTTCTTTCTTACTTCTTTCTTACTGCTTTCTTACTTCTTTCTTACTTCTTTATAACTTCTTTTTTCTTCTTTCTTTTTTTCTTTCTTTCTTCTTTCTTTCTTACTTCTTTCTTACTTCTTACTTCTATCTTTCTTACTTCTTTCTTACTTCTTTCTTACTTCTTTCTTACTTCTTTCTTACTTCTTTCTTTCTATTTCTTACTTCTTTCTTACTTCTTTCTTTCTTCTTTCTTTCTTCTTTCTTACTTTTTTCTTTCTTCTTTCTTACTTCTTTCTTACTTCTTTCTTACTTCTTTCTTACTTCTTTCTTTCTTACTTCTTACTTACATCTTTCTTACTTCTTTCTTTCTTCTTTCTTACTTCTTTCTTACTTCTTTCTTACTTCTTTCTTACTTCTTTCTTTCTTACTTCTTTCTTACTTCTTTCTTACTTCTTTCTTACTTCTTTCTTACTTCTTTCTTACTTCTTTCTTTCTTACTTCTTTCTTACTTCTTTCTTAATTCTTTCTTTCTTCTTTCTTACTTCTTTCTTACTTCTTTCTTACTTCTTTCTAACTTCTTTTTTCTTCTTTCTTACTTCTTTCCTTCTTACTTCTTTCTTACTACTTTCTTAATTCTTTCTTACTTCTTTCTTACTTCTTTCTTACTTCTTTCTAACTTCTTTTTTCTTCTTTCTTTCTTCTTTCTTTCTGCTTTCTTACTTCTTTCTTACTTCTTTCTTACTTCTTTCTTACTTCTTTCTTACTTCTTTTTTCTTCTTTCTTTCTTCTTTCTTTCTTCTTTCTTACTTCTTTCTTTCTTCTTTCTTACTTCTTTCTTACTTCTTTCTTACTTCTTTCTTACTTCTTTCTTACTTCTTTCTTACTTCTTTCTAACTTCTTTCTTACTTCTTTCTTTCTTATTTCTTTCTTATTTCTTTCTTACTTCTTTCTTACTTCTTTCTTACTTCTTTCTTACTTCTTTCTTACTTCTTTCTTACTTCTTTCTTTCCTACTTCTTTCTTACTTCTTTCTTACTTCTTTCTTACTTCTTTCTTACTTGTTTCTTACTTCTTTCTTTCTTCTTTCTTTCTTCTCTCTTTCTTCTCTCTTTCTTCTTTCTTTCTTCTTTCTTTCTTCATTCTTTCTTCTTTCTTACTTCTTTCTTACTTCTTTATTTCTTTCTTCTTGCTTTCTTCATTCTTTCTATTTTCCAAATTCTTTCTAACTTCTTTCTTACTTCTTTCTTTCTTACTTCTTTCTTACTTCTTTCTTACTTCTTTCTTACTTCTTTCTTACTTCTTTCTTTCTTACTTCTTTCTAACTTCTTTCTTACTTCTTTCTTTCCTACTTCTTTCTTACTTATTTCTTACTTCTTTCTTACTTCTTTCTTACTTCTTTCTTAATTCTTTCTTTCTTCTTTCTTTATTCTCTCTTTCTTCTCTCTTTCTTCTTTCTTTCTGCTTTCTTTCTTCATTCTTTCTTCTTTCTTACTTCTTTCTTACTTCTTTATTTCTTTCTCCTTGCTTTCTACATTCTTTCTATTTTCCAAATTCTTTCTAACTTCTTTCTTACTTCTTTCTTTCTTACTTCTTTCTTACTTCTTTCTTACTTCTATCTTTCTTACTTCTTTCTTACTTCTTTCTTAATTCTTTCTTTCTCCTTTCTTACTTCTTTCTTACTTCTTTCTTACTTCTTTCTAACTACTTTTTTCTTCTTTCTTACTTCTTTCCTTCTTACTTCTTTCTTAGTTCTTTCTTACTTCTTTCTTACTTCTTTCTAACTTCTTTTTTCTTCTTTCTTTCTTCTTTCTTTCTGCTTTCTTACTTCTTTCTTACTTCTTTCTTACTTCTTTCTTACTTCTTTCTTACTTCTTTTTTCTTCTTTCTTTCTTCTTTCTTTTTTCTTTCTTACTTCTTTCTTTCTTCTTTCTTACTTCTTTCTTACTTCTTTCTTACTTCTTTCTTACTTCTTTCTTACTTCTTTCTTACTTCTTTCTAACTTCTTTCTTACTTATTTCTTTCTTACTTCTTTCTTACTTCTTTCTTACTTCTTTATAACTTCTTTTTTCTTCTTTCTTTTTTTCTTTCTTTCTTCTTTCTTTCTTACTTCTTTCTTACTTCTTACTTCTATCTTTCTTACTTCTTTCTTACTTCTTTCTTACTTCTTTCTTACTTCTTTCTTACTTCTTTCTTTCTATTTCTTACTTCTTTCTTACTTCTTTCTTTCTTCTTTCTTTCTTCTTTCTTACTTTTTTCTTTCTTCTTTCTTACTTCTTTCTTACTTCTTTCTTACTTCTTTCTTACTTCTTTCTTTCTTACTTCTTACTTACATCTTTCTTACTTCTTTCTTTCTTCTTTCTTACTTCTTTCTTACTTCTTTCTTACTTCTTTCTTACTTCTTTCTTTCTTACTTCTTTCTAACTTCTTTCTTAATTCTTTCTTTCTTCTTTCTTACTTCTTTCTTACTTCTTTCTTACTTCTTTCTTACTTCTTTCTTACTTTTTCTTACTTCTTTCTAACTTCTTTCTTACTTCTTTCTTTCTTACTTCTTTCTTACTTCTTTCTTTCTTCTTTCTTACTTCTTTCTTACTTCTTTCTTACTTCTTTCTAACTTCTTTCTTACTTCTTTCTTTCCTACTTCTTTCTTACTTCTTTCTTACTTCTTTCTTACTTCTTTCTTACTTCTT
This sequence comes from Columba livia, assembly GCF_036013475.1. Lineage (NCBI taxonomy): Eukaryota > Metazoa > Chordata > Aves > Columbiformes > Columbidae > Columba > Columba livia. The sequence continues at coordinate 335,737 of NW_027043071.1, forward strand.
TCTTTCTTCTTTCTTTCTTCTCTCTTTCTTCTCTCTTTCTTCTTTCTTTCTTCTTTCTTTCTTCATTCTTTCTTCTTTCTTACTTCTTTCTTACTTCTTTATTTCTTTCTTCTTGCTTTCTTCATTCTTTCTATTTTCCAAATTCTTTCTAACTTCTTTCTTACTTCTTTCTTTCTTACTTCTTTCTTACTTCTTTCTTACTTCTATCTTTCTTACTTCTTTCTTACTTCTTTCTTACTTCTTTCTTTCTTCTTTCTTACTTCTTTCTTACTTCTTTCTTACTTCTTTCTTACTTTTTTCTTTCTTACTTCTTTCTTACTTCTTTCTTACTTCTTTCTTACTTCTTTCTTACTTCTTTCTTACTTCTTTCTTACTTCTTTCTTAATTCTTTCTTTCTTCTTTCTTACTTCTTTCTTACTTCTTTCTTACTTCTTTCTAACTTCTTTTTTCTTCTTTCTTACTTCTTTCCTTCTTACTTCTTTCTTACTACTTTCTTAATTCTTTCTTACTTCTTTCTTACTTCTTTCTTACTTCTTTCTAACTTCTTTTTTCTTCTTTCTTTCTTCTTTCTTTCTGCTTTCTTACTTCTTTCTTACTTCTTTCTTACTTCTTTCTTACTTCTTTCTTACTTCTTTTTTCTTCTTTCTTTCTTCTTTCTTTCTTCTTTCTTACTTCTTTCTTTCTTCTTTCTTACTTCTTTCTTACTTCTTTCTTACTTCTTTCTTACTTCTTTCTTACTTCTTTCTTACTTCTTTCTAACTTCTTTCTTACTTCTTTCTTTCTTATTTCTTTCTTATTTCTTTCTTACTTCTTTCTTACTTCTTTCTTACTTCTTTCTTACTTCTTTCTTACTTCTTTCTTACTTCTTTCTTTCCTACTTCTTTCTTACTTCTTTCTTACTTCTTTCTTACTTCTTTCTTACTTGTTTCTTACTTCTTTCTTTCTTCTTTCTTTCTTCTCTCTTTCTTCTCTCTTTCTTCTTTCTTTCTTCTTTCTTTCTTCATTCTTTCTTCTTTCTTACTTCTTTCTTACTTCTTTATTTCTTTCTTCTTGCTTTCTTCATTCTTTCTATTTTCCAAATTCTTTCTAACTTCTTTCTTACTTCTTTCTTTCTTACTTCTTTCTTACTTCTTTCTTACTTCTTTCTTACTTCTTTCTTACTTCTTTCTTTCTTACTTCTTTCTAACTTCTTTCTTACTTCTTTCTTTCCTACTTCTTTCTTACTTCTTTCTTACTTCTTTCTTACTTCTTTCTTACTTCTTTCTTAATTCTTTCTTTCTTCTTTCTTTATTCTCTCTTTCTTCTCTCTTTCTTCTTTCTTTCTGCTTTCTTTCTTCATTCTTTCTTCTTTCTTACTTCTTTCTTACTTCTTTATTTCTTTCTTCTTGCTTTCTACATTCTTTCTATTTTCCAAATTCTTTCTAACTTCTTTCTTACTTCTTTCTTTCTTACTTCTTTCTTACTTCTTTCTTACTTCTATCTTTCTTACTTCTTTCTTACTTCTTTCTTAATTCTTTCTTTTTCCTTTCTTACTTCTTTCTTACTTCTTTCTTCCTTCTTTCTAACTACTTTTTTCTTCTTTCTTACTTCTTTCCTTCTTACTTCTTTCTTACTACTTTCTTAATTCTTTCTTAGTTCTTTCTTACTTCTTTCTTACTTCTTTCTAACTTCTTTTTTCTTCTTTCTTTCTTCTTTCTTTCTGCTTTCTTACTTCTTTCTTACTTCTTTCTTACTTCTTTCTTACTTCTTTCTTACTTCTTTTTTCTTCTTTCTTTCTTCTTTCTTTTTTCTTTCTTACTTCTTTCTTTCTTCTTTCTTACTTCTTTCTTACTTCTTTCTTACTTCTTTCTTACTTCTTTCTTACTTCTTTCTTACTTCTTTCTAACTTCTTTCTTACTTATTTCTTTCTTACTTCTTTCTTACTTCTTTCTTACTTCTTTCTTACTTCTTTCTTACTTCTTTCTTACTTCTTTCTAACTTCTTTCTTACTTCTTTCTTTCCTACTTCTTTCTTACTTCTTTCTTACTTCTTTCTTACTTCTTTCTTACTTCTTTCTTACTTCTTTCTTTCTTCTTTCTTTCTTCTCTCTTTCTTCTCTCTTTCTTCTTTCTTTCTTCTTTCTTTCTTCATTCTTTCTTCTTTCTTACTTCTTTCTTACTTCTTTATTTCTTTCTTCTTGCTTTCTTCATTCTTTCTATTTTCCAAATTCTTTCTAACTTCTTTCTTACTTCTTTCTAACTTCTTTCTTCCTTCTTTCTTACTTCTTTCTAACTTCTTTCTTACTTCTTTCTTACTTCTTTCTAACTTCTTTCTTTCTTCTTTCTTTCTTCTTTCTTTCTTACTTCTTTCTTACTTTTTTCTTTCTTACTTCATTCTTTCTTTCTTCTTTCTTACTTCTTTCTTACTTCTTTCTTACTTCTTTCTTACTTCTTTCTTTCTTACTTCTTTCTAACTTCTTTCTTAATTCTTTCTTTCTTCTTTCTTACTTCTTTCTTACTTCTTTCTTACTTCTTTCTTACTTCTTTCTTACTTTTTCTTACTTCTTTCTTACTTCTTTCTTACTTCTTTCTTACTTCTTTCTTACTTCTTTCTTACTTCTTTCTTTCCTACTTCTTTCTTACTTCTTTCTTACTTCTTTCTTACTTCTTTCTTACTTCTTTCTTTCTTCTTTCTTTCTTCTTTCTTTCTTCTCTCTTTCTTCTCTCTTTCTTCTTTCTTTCTTCTTTCTTTCTTCATCCTTTCTTCTTTCTTACTTCTTTCTTACTTCTTTATTTCTTTCTTCTTGCTTTCTTCATTCTTTCTATTTTCCAAATTCTTTCTAACTTCTTTCTTGCTTCTTTCTAACTTCTTTCTTACTTCTTTCTTACTTCTTTCTAACTTCTTTCTTACTTCTTTCTTACTTCTTTCTTACTTCATTCTTACTTCTTTCTTTCTTCTTTCTTACTTCTTTCTTAATTCTTTCTAACTTCTTTCTTACTTCTTTCTTACTTCTTTCTTACTTCTTTCTTACTTCTTTCTTACTTCTTTCTTACTTCTTTCTTACTTCTTTCTAACTTCTTTCTTACTTATTTCTTTCTTACTTCTTTCTTACTTCTTTCTTACTTCTTTATAACTTCTTTTTTCTTCTTTCTTTTTTTCTTTCTTTCTTCTTTCTTTCTTACTTCTTTCTTACTTCTTACTTCTATCTTTCTTACTTCTTTCTTACTTCTTTCTTACTTCTTTCTTACTTCTTTCTTACTTCTTTCTTTCTATTTCTTACTTCTTTCTTACTTCTTTCTTTCTTCTTTCTTTCTTCTTTCTTACTTTTTTCTTTCTTCTTTCTTACTTCTTTCTTACTTCTTTCTTACTTCTTTCTTACTTCTTTCTTTCTTACTTCTTACTTACATCTTTCTTACTTCTTTCTTTCTTCTTTCTTACTTCTTTCTTACTTCTTTCTTACTTCTTTCTTACTTCTTTCTTACTTCTTTCTTTCCTACTTCTTTCTTACTTCTTTCTTACTTCTTTCTTACTTCTTTCTTACTTGTTTCTTACTTCTTTCTTTCTTCTTTCTTTCTTCTCTCTTTCTTCTCTCTTTCTTCTTTCTTTCTTCTTTCTTTCTTCATTCTTTCTTCTTTCTTACTTCTTTCTTACTTCTTTATTTCTTTCTTCTTGCTTTCTTCATTCTTTCTATTTTCCAAATTCTTTCTAACTTCTTTCTTACTTCTTTCTTTCTTACTTCTTTCTTACTTCTTTCTTACTTCTTTCTTACTTCTTTCTTACTTCTTTCTTTCTTACTTCTTTCTAACTTCTTTCTTACTTCTTTCTTTCCTACTTCTTTCTTACTTCTTTCTTACTTCTTTCTTACTTCTTTCTTACTTCTTTCTTAATTCTTTCTTTCTTCTTTCTTTATTCTCTCTTTCTTCTCTCTTTCTTCTTTCTTTCTGCTTTCTTTCTTCATTCTTTCTTCTTTCTTACTTCTTTCTTACTTCTTTATTTCTTTCTTCTTGCTTTCTACATTCTTTCTATTTTCCAAATTCTTTCTAACTTCTTTCTTACTTCTTTCTTTCTTACTTCTTTCTTACTTCTTTCTTACTTCTATCTTTCTTACTTCTTTCTTACTTCTTTCTTAATTCTTTCTTTTTCCTTTCTTACTTCTTTCTTACTTCTTTCTTCCTTCTTTCTAACTACTTTTTTCTTCTTTCTTACTTCTTTCCTTCTTACTTCTTTCTTACTACTTTCTTAATTCTTTCTTAGTTCTTTCTTACTTCTTTCTTACTTCTTTCTAACTTCTTTTTTCTTCTTTCTTTCTTCTTTCTTTCTGCTTTCTTACTTCTTTCTTACTTCTTTCTTACTTCTTTCTTACTTCTTTCTTACTTCTTTTTTCTTCTTTCTTTCTTCTTTCTTTTTTCTTTCTTACTTCTTTCTTTCTTCTTTCTTACTTCTTTCTTACTTCTTTCTTACTTCTTTCTTACTTCTTTCTTACTTCTTTCTTACTTCTTTCTAACTTCTTTCTTACTTATTTCTTTCTTACTTCTTTCTTACTTCTTTCTTACTTCTTTCTTACTTCTTTCTTACTTCTTTCTTACTTCTTTCTAACTTCTTTCTTACTTCTTTCTTTCCTACTTCTTTCTTACTTCTTTCTTACTTCTTTCTTACTTCTTTCTTACTTCTTTCTTACTTCTTTCTTTCTTCTTTCTTTCTTCTCTCTTTCTTCTCTCTTTCTTCTTTCTTTCTTCTTTCTTTCTTCATTCTTTCTTCTTTCTTACTTCTTTCTTACTTCTTTATTTCTTTCTTCTTGCTTTCTTCATTCTTTCTATTTTCCAAATTCTTTCTAACTTCTTTCTTACTTCTTTCTAACTTCTTTCTTCCTTCTTTCTTACTTCTTTCTAACTTCTTTCTTACTTCTTTCTTACTTCTTTCTAACTTCTTTCTTTCTTCTTTCTTTCTTCTTTCTTTCTTACTTCTTTCTTACTTTTTTCTTTCTTACTTCATTCTTTCTTACTTCTTTCTTACTTCTTTCGTACTTCTTTCTTACTTCTTTCTTACTTCTTTCGTACTTCTTTCTTTCTTACTTCTTTCTTACTTCTTTCTTACTTCTCTCTTACTTCTTTCTTACTTCTTTCTAACTTCTTTCTTACTTCTTTCTTTCTTACTTCTTTCTTACTTCTTTCTTACTTCTTTCTTACTTCTTTCTTCCTTCTTTCTAACTACTTTTTTCTTCTTTCTTACTTCTTTCCTTCTTACTTCTTTCTTACTACTTTCTTAATTCTTTCTTAGTTCTTTCTTACTTCTTTCTTACTTCTTTCTAACTTCTTTTTTCTTCTTTCTTTCTTCTTTCTTTCTGCTTTCTTACTTCTTTCTTACTTCTTTCTTACTTCTTTCTTACTTCTTTCTTACTTCTTTTTTCTTCTTTCTTTCTTCTTTCTTTTTTCTTTCTTACTTCTTTCTTTCTTCTTTCTTACTTCTTTCTTACTTCTTTCTTACTTCTTTCTTACTTCTTTCTTACTTCTTTCTTACTTCTTTCTAACTTCTTTCTTACTTATTTCTTTCTTACTTCTTTCTTACTTCTTTCTTACTTCTTTCTTACTTCTTTCTTACTTCTTTCTTACTTCTTTCTAACTTCTTTCTTACTTCTTTCTTTCCTACTTCTTTCTTACTTCTTTCTTACTTCTTTCTTACTTCTTTCTTACTTCTTTCTTACTTCTTTCTTTCTTCTTTCTTTCTTCTCTCTTTCTTCTCTCTTTCTTCTTTCTTTCTTCTTTCTTTCTTCATTCTTTCTTCTTTCTTACTTCTTTCTTACTTCTTTATTTCTTTCTTCTTGCTTTCTTCATTCTTTCTATTTTCCAAATTCTTTCTAACTTCTTTCTTACTTCTTTCTAACTTCTTTCTTCCTTCTTTCTTACTTCTTTCTAACTTCTTTCTTACTTCTTTCTTACTTCTTTCTAACTTCTTTCTTTCTTCTTTCTTTCTTCTTTCTTTCTTCTTTCTTTCTTACTTCTTTCTTACTTTTTTCTTTCTTACTTCATTCTTTCTTTCTTCTTTCTTACTTCTTTCTTACTTCTTTCTTACTTCTTTCTTACTTCTTTCTTTCTTACTTCTTTCTAACTTCTTTCTTAATTCTTTCTTTCTTCTTTCTTACTTCTTTCTTACTTCTTTCTTACTTCTTTCTTACTTCTTTCTTACTTTTTCTTACTTCTTTCTTACTTCTTTCTTACTTCTTTCTTACTTCTTTCTTACTTCTTTCTTACTTCTTTCTTTCCTACTTCTTTCTTACTTCTTTCTTACTTCTTTCTTACTTCTTTCTTACTTCTTTCTTTCTTCTTTCTTTCTTCTTTCTTTCTTCTCTCTTTCTTCTCTCTTTCTTCTTTCTTTCTTCTTTCTTTCTTCATCCTTTCTTCTTTCTTACTTCTTTCTTACTTCTTTATTTCTTTCTTCTTGCTTTCTTCATTCTTTCTATTTTCCAAATTCTTTCTAACTTCTTTCTTGCTTCTTTCTAACTTCTTTCTTACTTCTTTCTTACTTCTTTCTAACTTCTTTCTTACTTCTTTCTTACTTCTTTCTTACTTCTTTCTTACTTCTTTCTTTCTTCTTTCTTACTTCTTTCTTAATTCTTTCTAACTTCTTTCTTACTTCTTTCTTACTTCTTTCTTACTTCTTTCTTACTTCTTTCTTACTTCTTTCTTACTTCTTTCTTACTTCTTTCTAACTTCTTTCTTACTTATTTCTTTCTTACTTCTTTCTTACTTCTTTCTTACTTCTTTATAACTTCTTTTTTCTTCTTTCTTTTTTTCTTTCTTTCTTCTTTCTTTCTTACTTCTTTCTTACTTCTTACTTCTATCTTTCTTACTTCTTTCTTACTTCTTTCTTACTTCTTTCTTACTTCTTTCTTACTTCTTTCTTTCTATTTCTTACTTCTTTCTTACTTCTTTCTTTCTTCTTTCTTTCTTCTTTCTTACTTTTTTCTTTCTTCTTTCTTACTTCTTTCTTACTTCTTTCTTACTTCTTTCTTACTTCTTTCTTTCTTACTTCTTACTTACATCTTTCTTACTTCTTTCTTTCTTCTTTCTTACTTCTTTCTTACTTCTTTCTTACTTCTTTCTTACTTCTTTCTTACTTCTTTCTTACTTCTTTCTTTCCTACTTCTTTCTTACTTCTTTCTTACTTCTTTCTTACTTCTTTCTTACTTGTTTCTTACTTCTTTCTTTCTTCTTTCTTTCTTCTCTCTTTCTTCTCTCTTTCTTCTTTCTTTCTTCTTTCTTTCTTCATTCTTTCTTCTTTCTTACTTCTTTCTTACTTCTTTATTTCTTTCTTCTTGCTTTCTTCATTCTTTCTATTTTCCAAATTCTTTCTAACTTCTTTCTTACTTCTTTCTTTCTTACTTCTTTCTTACTTCTTTCTTACTTCTTTCTTACTTCTTTCTTACTTCTTTCTTTCTTACTTCTTTCTAACTTCTTTCTTACTTCTTTCTTTCCTACTTCTTTCTTACTTCTTTCTTACTTCTTTCTTACTTCTTTCTTACTTCTTTCTTAATTCTTTCTTTCTTCTTTCTTTATTCTCTCTTTCTTCTCTCTTTCTTCTTTCTTTCTGCTTTCTTTCTTCATTCTTTCTTCTTTCTTACTTCTTTCTTACTTCTTTATTTCTTTCTTCTTGCTTTCTACATTCTTTCTATTTTCCAAATTCTTTCTAACTTCTTTCTTACTTCTTTCTTTCTTACTTCTTTCTTACTTCTTTCTTACTTCTATCTTTCTTACTTCTTTCTTACTTCTTTCTTAATTCTTTCTTTTTCCTTTCTTACTTCTTTCTTACTTCTTTCTTCCTTCTTTCTAACTACTTTTTTCTTCTTTCTTACTTCTTTCCTTCTTACTTCTTTCTTACTACTTTCTTAATTCTTTCTTAGTTCTTTCTTACTTCTTTCTTACTTCTTTCTAACTTCTTTTTTCTTCTTTCTTTCTTCTTTCTTTCTGCTTTCTTACTTCTTTCTTACTTCTTTCTTACTTCTTTCTTACTTCTTTCTTACTTCTTTTTTCTTCTTTCTTTCTTCTTTCTTTTTTCTTCCTTACTTCTTTCTTTCTTCTTTCTTACTTCTTTCTTACTTCTTTCTTACTTCTTTCTTACTTCTTTCTTACTTCTTTCTTACTTCTTTCTAACTTCTTTCTTACTTATTTCTTTCTTACTTCTTTCTTACTTCTTTCTTACTTCTTTCTTACTTCTTTCTTACTTCTTTCTTACTTCTTTCTAACTTCTTTCTTACTTCTTTCTTTCCTACTTCTTTCTTACTTCTTTCTTACTTCTTTCTTACTTCTTTCTTACTTCTTTCTTACTTCTTTCTTTCTTCTTTCTTTCTTCTCTCTTTCTTCTCTCTTTCTTCTTTCTTTCTTCTTTCTTTCTTCATTCTTTCTTCTTTCTTACTTCTTTCTTACTTCTTTATTTCTTTCTTCTTGCTTTCTTCATTCTTTCTATTTTCCAAATTCTTTCTAACTTCTTTCTTACTTCTTTCTAACTTCTTTCTTCCTTCTTTCTTACTTCTTTCTAACTTCTTTCTTACTTCTTTCTTACTTCTTTCTAACTTCTTTCTTTCTTCTTTCTTTCTTCTTTCTTTCTTACTTCTTTCTTACTTTTTTCTTTCTTACTTCATTCTTTCTTACTTCTTTCTTACTTCTTTCGTACTTCTTTCTTACTTCTTTCTTACTTCTTTCGTACTTCTTTCTTTCTTACTTCTTTCTTACTTCTTTCTTACTTCTCTCTTACTTCTTTCTTACTTCTTTCTAACTTCTTTCTTACTTCTTTCTTTCTTACTTCTTTCTTACTTCTTTCTTACTTCTTTCTTACTTCTTTCTTACTTCTTTCTTACTTCTTTCTTTCCTACTTCTTTCTTACTTCTTTCTTACTTCTTTCTTACTTCTTTCTTACTTCTTTCTTTCTTCTTTCTTTCTTCTTTCTTTCTTCTCTCTTTCTTCTCTCTTTCTTCTTTCTTTCTTCTTTCTTTCTTCATCCTTTCTTCTTTCTTACTTCTTTCTTACTTCTTTATTTCTTTCTTCTTGCTTTCTTCATTCTTTCTATTTTCCAAATTCTTTCTAACTTCTTTCTTGCTTCTTTCTAACTTCTTTCTTACTTCTTTCTTACTTCTTTCTAACTTCTTTCTTACTTCTTTCTTACTTCTTTCTTACTTCTTTCTTACTTCTTTCTTTCTTCTTTCTTACTTCTTTCTTAATTCTTTCTAACTTCTTTCTTACTTCTTTCTTACTTCTTTCTTACTTCTTTCTTACTTCTTTCTTACTTCTTTCTTACTTCTTTCTTACTTCTTTCTAACTTCTTTCTTACTTATTTCTTTCTTACTTCTTTCTTACTTCTTTCTTACTTCTTTATAACTTCTTTTTTCTTCTTTCTTTTTTTCTTTCTTTCTTCTTTCTTTCTTACTTCTTTCTTACTTCTTACTTCTATCTTTCTTACTTCTTTCTTACTTCTTTCTTACTTCTTTCTTACTTCTTTCTTACTTCTTTCTTTCTATTTCTTACTTCTTTCTTACTTCTTTCTTTCTTCTTTCTTTCTTCTTTCTTACTTTTTTCTTTCTTCTTTCTTACTTCTTTCTTACTTCTTTCTTACTTCTTTCTTACTTCTTTCTTTCTTACTTCTTACTTACATCTTTCTTACTTCTTTCTTTCTTCTTTCTTACTTCTTTCTTACTTCTTTCTTACTTCTTTCTTACTTCTTTCTTTCTTACTTCTTTCTAACTTCTTTCTTAATTCTTTCTTTCTTCTTTCTTACTTCTTTCTTACTTCTTTCTTACTTCTTTCTTACTTCTTTCTTACTTTTTCTTACTTCTTTCTAACTTCTTTCTTACTTCTTTCTTTCTTACTTCTTTCTTACTTCTTTCTTTCTTCTTTCTTACTTCTTTCTTACTTCTTTCTTACTTCTTTCTAACTTCTTTCTTACTTCTTTCTTTCCTACTTCTTTCTTACTTCTTTCTTACTTCTTTCTTACTTCTTTCTTACTTCTTTCTTTCTTCTTTCTTTCTTCTCTCTTTCTTCTCTCTTTCTTCTTTCTTTCTTCTTTCTTTCTTCATTCTTTCTTCTTTCTTACTTCTTTCTTACTTCTTTATTTCTTTCTTCTTGCTTTCTTCATTCTTTCTATTTTCCAAATTCTTTCTAACTTCTTTCTTACTTCTTTCTTTCTTACTTCTTTCTTACTTCTTTCTTACTTCTATCTTTCTTACTTCTTTCTTACTTCTTTCTTACTTCTTTCTTTCTTCTTTCTTACTTCTTTCTTACTTCTTTCTTACTTCTTTCTTACTTTTTTCTTTCTTACTTCTTTCTTACTTCTTTCTTACTTCTTTCTTACTTCTTTCTTACTTCTTTCTTACTTCTTTCTTTCTTACTTCTTTCTTACTTCTTTCTTAATTCTTTCTTTCTTCTTTCTTACTTCTTTCTTACTTCTTTCTTACTTCTTTCTAACTTCTTTTTTCTTCTTTCTTACTTCTTTCCTTCTTACTTCTTTCTTACTACTTTCTTAATTCTTTCTTACTTCTTTCTTACTTCTTTCTTACTTCTTTCTAACTTCTTTTTTCTTCTTTCTTTCTTCTTTCTTTCTGCTTTCTTACTTCTTTCTTACTTCTTTCTTACTTCTTTCTTACTTCTTTCTTACTTCTTTTTTCTTCTTTCTTTCTTCTTTCTTTCTTCTTTCTTACTTCTTTCTTTCTTCTTTCTTACTTCTTTCTTACTTCTTTCTTACTTCTTTCTTACTTCTTTCTTACTTCTTTCTTACTTCTTTCTAACTTCTTTCTTACTTCTTTCTTTCTTATTTCTTTCTTATTTCTTTCTTACTTCTTTCTTACTTCTTTCTTACTTCTTTCTTACTTCTTTCTTACTTCTTTCTTACTTCTTTCTTTCCTACTTCTTTCTTACTTCTTTCTTACTTCTTTCTTACTTCTTTCTTACTTGTTTCTTACTTCTTTCTTTCTTCTTTCTTTCTTCTCTCTTTCTTCTCTCTTTCTTCTTTCTTTCTTCTTTCTTTCTTCATTCTTTCTTCTTTCTTACTTCTTTCTTACTTCTTTATTTCTTTCTTCTTGCTTTCTTCATTCTTTCTATTTTCCAAATTCTTTCTAACTTCTTTCTTACTTCTTTCTTTCTTACTTCTTTCTTACTTCTTTCTTACTTCTTTCTTACTTCTTTCTTACTTCTTTCTTTCTTACTTCTTTCTAACTTCTTTCTTACTTCTTTCTTTCCTACTTCTTTCTTACTTCTTTCTTACTTCTTTCTTACTTCTTTCTTACTTCTTTCTTAATTCTTTCTTTCTTCTTTCTTTATTCTCTCTTTCTTCTCTCTTTCTTCTTTCTTTCTGCTTTCTTTCTTCATTCTTTCTTCTTTCTTACTTCTTTCTTACTTCTTTATTTCTTTCTTCTTGCTTTCTACATTCTTTCTATTTTCCAAATTCTTTCTAACTTCTTTCTTACTTCTTTCTTTCTTACTTCTTTCTTACTTCTTTCTTACTTCTATCTTTCTTACTTCTTTCTTACTTCTTTCTTAATTCTTTCTTTTTCCTTTCTTACTTCTTTCTTACTTCTTTCTTCCTTCTTTCTAACTACTTTTTTCTTCTTTCTTACTTCTTTCCTTCTTACTTCTTTCTTACTACTTTCTTAATTCTTTCTTAGTTCTTTCTTACTTCTTTCTTACTTCTTTCTAACTTCTTTTTTCTTCTTTCTTTCTTCTTTCTTTCTGCTTTCTTACTTCTTTCTTACTTCTTTCTTACTTCTTTCTTACTTCTTTCTTACTTCTTTTTTCTTCTTTCTTTCTTCTTTCTTTTTTCTTTCTTACTTCTTTCTTTCTTCTTTCTTACTTCTTTCTTACTTCTTTCTTACTTCTTTCTTACTTCTTTCTTACTTCTTTCTTACTTCTTTCTAACTTCTTTCTTACTTATTTCTTTCTTACTTCTTTCTTACTTCTTTCTTACTTCTTTCTTACTTCTTTCTTACTTCTTTCTTACTTCTTTCTAACTTCTTTCTTACTTCTTTCTTTCCTACTTCTTTCTTACTTCTTTCTTACTTCTTTCTTACTTCTTTCTTACTTCTTTCTTACTTCTTTCTTTCTTACTTCTTTCTTACTTCTTTCGTACTTCTTTCTTTCTTACTTCTTTCTTACTTCTTTCTTACTTCTTTCTTACTTCTTTATTTCTTTCTTCTTGCTTTCTTCATTCTTTCTATTTTCCAAATTCTTTCTAACTTCTTTCTTGCTTCTTTCTAACTTCTTTCTTACTTCTTTCTTACTTCTTTCTAACTTCTTTCTTACTTCTTTCTTACTTCTTTCTTACTTCTTTCTTACTTCTTTCTTTCTTCTTTCTTACTTCTTTCTTAATTCTTTCTTACTTCGTTCTTACTTCTTTCTTACTTCTTTCTTACTTCTTTCTAACTTCTTTTTTCTTCTTTCTTTTTTTCTTTCTTTCTTCTTTCTTTCTTACTTCTTTCTTACTTCTTTCTTACTTCTTTCTTTCTTACTTCTTTCTTACTTCTTCCGTACTTCTTTCTTTCTTACTTCTTTCTTACTTCTTTCTTACTTCTTTCTTTCTTACTTCTTTCTTACTTCTTTCGTACTTCTTTCTTTCTTACTTCTTTCTTACTTCTTTCTTACTTCTTTCTTACTTCTTTCTTACTTCTTTTTTACTTCTTTCTTACTTCTTTCTAACTTCTTTCTTACTAATTTCTTCTTTCTTACTTCTTTCCTTCTTACTTCTTTCTTACTTCTTTCTTACTTCTTTCTTTCTTCTTTCTTAATTCTTTCTTACTTCTTTCTTACTTCTTTCTTACTTCTTTCTTACTTCTTTCTTTCTTCTTTCTTCCTTCTTTCTTTCTTACTTCTTTCTTTCTTCTTTCTTCCTTCTTTCTTTCTTACATCTTTCTAACTTCTTTTTTCTTCTTTCTTACTTCTTTCCTTCTTACTTCTTTCTTACTTCTTTCTTACTTCTTTCTTACTTCTTTCTTACTTCTTTCTTACTTCTTTCTTCCTTCTTTCTTACTTCTTTCTTTCTATTTCTTACTTCTTTCTTACTTCTTTCTTTCTTCTTTCTTCCTTCTTTCTTTCTTACTTCTTTCTTTCTTCTTTCTTACTTCTTTCTTACTTCTTTCTTACTTCTTTCTTACTTCTTTCTTTCTTGCTTGTTTCTTACTTCTTTCTTACTTCTTTCTTTCTTCTTTCTTACTTATTTCTTACTTCTTTCTTACTTCTTTCTTACTTCTTTCTAACTTCTTTTTTCTTATTTCTTACTTCTTTCCTTCTTACTTCTTTCTTACTTCTTTCTTACTTCTTTCTTACTTCTTTCTTACTTCTTTTTTACTTCTTTCTTACTTCTTTCTAACTTCTTTCTTACTTCTTTCTTCTTTCTTAACTTCTTTCCTTCTTACTTCTTTCTAACTTCTTTTTACTTCTTTCTTACTTCTTTCCTTCTTACTTCTTTCTTAATTCTTTCTTACTTCTTTCTTACTTCTTTCTTTCTTCTATCTTACTTCTTTCTTACTTCTTTCTTACTTCTTTCTTACTTCTTTCTTACTTCTTTCTAACTTCTTTTTTCTTCTTTCTTACTTCTTTCCTTCTTCCTTCATTCTTACTTCTTTCTTACTTCTTTCTTACTTCTTTCTTACTTCTTTCTTACTTCTTTCTTTCTATTTCTTACTTCTTTCTTATTTCTTTCTTTCTTCTTTCTTCCTTCTTTCTTACTTCTTTCTTTCTTCTTTCTTACTTCTTTCTTACCTCTTTCTTACTTCTTTCTTACTTCTTTCTTTCTTATTTCTTACTTCTTTCTTTCTTCTTTCTTACTTCTTTCTTACTTCTTTCTTACTTCTTTCTAACTTCTTTTTTTTTCTTTCTTTCTTCTTTCTTACTTATTTCTTTCTTACTTCTTTCTTACGTCTTTCGTACTTCTTTCTTACTTCTTTCTTTCTTACTTCTTTCTTACTTCTTTCTTTCTTGCTTGTTTCTTACTTCTTTCTTACTTCTTTCTTTCTTCTTTCTAACTTCTTTTTTCTTCTTTCTTACTTCTTTCCTTCTTACTTCTTTCTTACTTCTTTCTTACTTCTTTCTTACTTCTTTCTTACTTCTTTCTTACTTCTTTCTAAGTTCTTTTTTCTTCTTTCTTTCTTCTTTCTTTCTTCTTTCTTACTTCTTTCTTACTTCTTTCTTCTTTCTTTCTTCTTTCTTACTTCTTTCTTCTTTCTTACTTATTTCTTACTTCTTTCTTACTTCTTTCTAACTTCTTTTTTCTTCTTTCTTTCTTCTTTCTTACTTATTTCTTTCTTACTTCTTTCTTACTTCTTTCTTACTTCTTTCTTTCTTCTTTCTTACTTCTTTCTTACTTCTTTCTTACTTCTTTCTTTCTTCTTTCTTACTTCTTTCTTACTTCTTTCTTACTTCTTTCTAACTTCTTTCTTACTTCTTTCTTACTTCTTTCTAACTTCTTTCTTTCTTCTTTCATTCTTCTTTCTTTCTTACTTCTTTCTTACTTCTTTCTTACTTCTTTCTTACTTCTTTCTTTCTTACTTTTTTCTTACTTCTTTTTTACTTCTTTCTTACTTCTTTCTAACTTCTTTCTTACTTCTTTCTTCTTTCTTTCTAACTTCTTTCTTACTTCTTTCTTACTTCTTTCAAACTTCTTTCTTTCTTCTATCTTCTTTTTTACTTCTTTCTTTCTTTCTTCTTTTTTACTTCTTTCTTACTTCTTGCTTTCTTCTTTCTTTCTTCTTCCTTCTTTCTTCCTTCTTTCTTACTTCTTTCTTCCTTCTTTCTTACTTCTTTCTTTCTTCTCTCTTTCTTCTCTCTTTCTTCTTTCTTTCTTCTTTCTTTCTTCATTCTTTCTTCTTTCTTACTTCTTTCTTACTTCTTTATTTCTTTCTTCTTGCTTTCTTCATTCTTTCTATTTTCCAAATTCTTTCTAACTTCTTTCTTACTTCTTTCTAACTTCTTTCTTACTTCTTTCTTACTTCTTTCTAACTTCTTTCTTTCTTCTTTCTTTCTTCTTTCTTTCTTCTTTCTTTCTTACTTCTTTCTTATTTTTTCTTTCTTACTTCATTCTTTCTTACTTCTTTCTTACTTCTTTCGTACTTCTTTCTTACTTCTTTCTTACTTCTTTCGTACTTCTTTCTTTCTTACTTCTTTCTTACTTCTTTCTTACTTCTCTCTTACTTCTTTCTTACTTCTTTCTAACTTCTTTCTTACTTCTTTCTTTCTTACTTCTTTCTTACTTCTTTCTTACTTTTTTCTTACTTCTTTCTTACTTCTTTCTTTCCTACTTCTTTCTTACTTCTTTCTTACTTCTTTCTTACTTCTTTCTTTCTTCTTTCTTTCTTCTTTCTTTCTTCTCTCTTTCTTCTCTCTTTCTTCTTTCTTTCTTCTTTCTTTCTTCATCCTTTCTTCTTTCTTACTTCTTTCTTACTTCTTTATTTCTTTCTTCTTGCTTTCTTCATTCTTTCTATTTTCCAAATTCTTTCTAACTTCTTTCTTACTTCTTTCTAACTTCTTTCTTACTTCTTTCTTACTTCTTTCTAACTTCTTTCTTACTTCTTTCTTACTTCTTTCTTGCTTCTTTCTTACTTCTTTCTTTCTTCTTTCTTACTTCTTTCTTAATTCTTTCTTACTTCGTTCTTACTTCTTTCTTACTTCTTTCTTACTTCTTTCTAACTTCTTTTTTCTTCTTTCTTTTTTTCTTTCTTTCTTCTTTCTTTCTTACTTCTTTCTTACTTCTTTCTTACTTCTTTCTTTCTTACTTCTTTCTTACTTCTTCCGTACTTCTTTCTTTCTTACTTCTTTCTTACTTCTTTCTTACTTCTTTCTTTCTTACTTCTTTCTTACTTCTTTCGTACTTCTTTCTTTCTTACTTCTTTCTTACTTCTTTCTTACTTCTTTCTTACTTCTTTCTTACTTCTTTTTTGATTCTTTCTTACTTCTTTCTAACTTCTTTCTTACTAATTTCTTCTTTCTTACTTCTTTCCTTCTTACTTCTTTCTTACTTCTTTCCTACTTCTTTCTTCCTTCTTTCTTTCTTCTTTCTTAATTCTTTCTTACTTCTTTCTTACTTCTTTCTTACTTCTTTCTTACTTCTTTCTTTCTTCTTTCTTCCTTCTTTCTTTCTTCCTTCTTTCTTTCTTCTTTCATCCTTCTTTCTTTCTTACATCTTCCTAACTTCTTTTTTCTTCTTTCTTACTTCTTTCCTTCTTACTTCTTTCTTACTTCTTTCTTACTTCTTTCTTACTTCTTTCTTACTTCTTTCTTACTTCTTTCTTACTTCTTTCTTTCTATTTCTTACTTCTTTCTTACTTCTTTCTTTCTTCTTTCTTCCTTCTTTCTTTCTTACTTCTTTCTTTCTTCTTTCTTACTTCTTTCTTACTTCTTTCTTACTTCTTTCTTACTTCTTTCTTACTTCTTTCTTTCTTGCTTGTTTCTTACTTCTTTCTCACTTCTTTCTTTCTTCTTTCTTACTTCTTTCTTACTTCTTTCTTACTTCTTTCTTACTTCTTTCTAACTTCTTTTTTCTTATTTCTTACTTCTTTCCTTCTTTTTTCTTTCCTACTTCTTTCTTACTTCTTTCTTACTTCTTTCTTACTTCTTTCTTACTTCTTTCTTACTTCTTTCTTTCTTACTTCTTTCTTACTTCTTTCGTACTTCTTTCTTTCTTACTTCTTTCTTACTTCTTTCTTACTTCTTTCTTACTTCTTTCTTACTTCTTTTTTACTTCTTTCTTACTTCTTTCTAACTTCTTTCTTACTAATTTCTTCTTTCTTACTTCTTTCCTTCTTACTTCTTTCTTACTTCTTTCTTACTTCTTTCTTTCTTCTTTCTTAATTCTTTCTTACTTCTTTCTTACTTCTTTCTTACTTCTTTCTTACTTCTTTCTTTCTTCTTTCTTCCTTCTTTCTTTCTTACTTCTTTCTTTCTTCTTTCTTCCTTCTTTCTTTCTTACATCTTTCTAACTTCTTTTTTCTTCTTTCTTACTTCTTTCCTTCTTACTTCTTTCTTACTTCTTTCTTACTTCTTTCTTACTTCTTTCTTACTTCTTTCTTACTTCTTTCTTCCTTCTTTCTTACTTCTTTCTTTCTATTTCTTACTTCTTTCTTACTTCTTTCTTTCTTCTTTCTTCCTTCTTTCTTTCTTACTTCTTTCTTTCTTCTTTCTTACTTCTTTCTTACTTCTTTCTTACTTCTTTCTTACTTCTTTCTTTCTTGCTTGTTTCTTACTTCTTTCTTACTTCTTTCTTTCTTCTTTCTTACTTATTTCTTACTTCTTTCTTACTTCTTTCTTACTTCTTTCTAACTTCTTTTTTCTTATTTCTTACTTCTTTCCTTCTTACTTCTTTCTTAC
Source organism: Columba livia (assembly GCF_036013475.1). NCBI lineage: Eukaryota > Metazoa > Chordata > Aves > Columbiformes > Columbidae > Columba > Columba livia. Next base: position 353,052 of record NW_027043071.1, read on the forward strand.
TTCTTTCTTACTTCTTTCTTACTTCTTTCTTACTTCTTTTTTACTTCTTTCTTACTTCTTTCTAACTTCTTTCTTACTTCTTTCTTCTTTCTTAACTTCTTTCCTTCTTACTTCTTTCTAACTTCTTTTTACTTCTTTCTTACTTCTTTCCTTCTTACTTCTTTCTTAATTCTTTCTTACTTCTTTCTTACTTCTTTCTTTCTTCTATCTTACTTCTTTCTTACTTCTTTCTTACTTCTTTCTTACTTCTTTCTTACTTCTTTCTAACTTCTTTTTTCTTCTTTCTTACTTCTTTCCTTCTTCCTTCATTCTTACTTCTTTCTTACTTCTTTCTTACTTCTTTCTTACTTCTTTCTTACTTCTTTCTTTCTATTTCTTACTTCTTTCTTATTTCTTTCTTTCTTCTTTCTTCCTTCTTTCTTACTTCTTTCTTTCTTCTTTCTTACTTCTTTCTTACCTCTTTCTTACTTCTTTCTTACTTCTTTCTTTCTTATTTCTTACTTCTTTCTTTCTTCTTTCTTACTTCTTTCTTACTTCTTTCTTACTTCTTTCTAACTTCTTTTTTTTTCTTTCTTTCTTCTTTCTTACTTATTTCTTTCTTACTTCTTTCTTACGTCTTTCGTACTTCTTTCTTACTTCTTTCTTTCTTACTTCTTTCTTACTTCTTTCTTTCTTGCTTGTTTCTTACTTCTTTCTTACTTCTTTCTTTCTTCTTTCTAACTTCTTTTTTCTTCTTTCTTACTTCTTTCCTTCTTACTTCTTTCTTACTTCTTTCTTACTTCTTTCTTACTTCTTTCTTACTTCTTTCTTACTTCTTTCTAAGTTCTTTTTTCTTCTTTCTTTCTTCTTTCTTTCTTCTTTCTTACTTCTTTCTTACTTCTTTCTTCTTTCTTTCTTCTTTCTTACTTCTTTCTTCTTTCTTACTTATTTCTTACTTCTTTCTTACTTCTTTCTAACTTCTTTTTTCTTCTTTCTTTCTTCTTTCTTACTTATTTCTTTCTTACTTCTTTCTTACTTCTTTCTTACTTCTTTCTTTCTTCTTTCTTACTTCTTTCTTACTTCTTTCTTACTTCTTTCTTTCTTCTTTCTTACTTCTTTCTTACTTCTTTCTTACTTCTTTCTAACTTCTTTCTTACTTCTTTCTTACTTCTTTCTAACTTCTTTCTTTCTTCTTTCATTCTTCTTTCTTTCTTACTTCTTTCTTACTTCTTTCTTACTTCTTTCTTACTTCTTTCTTTCTTACTTTTTTCTTACTTCTTTTTTACTTCTTTCTTACTTCTTTCTAACTTCTTTCTTACTTCTTTCTTCTTTCTTTCTAACTTCTTTCTTACTTCTTTCTTACTTCTTTCAAACTTCTTTCTTTCTTCTATCTTCTTTTTTACTTCTTTCTTTCTTTCTTCTTTTTTACTTCTTTCTTACTTCTTGCTTTCTTCTTTCTTTCTTCTTCCTTCTTTCTTCCTTCTTTCTTACTTCTTTCTTCCTTCTTTCTTACTTCTTTCTTTCTTCTCTCTTTCTTCTCTCTTTCTTCTTTCTTTCTTCTTTCTTTCTTCATTCTTTCTTCTTTCTTACTTCTTTCTTACTTCTTTATTTCTTTCTTCTTGCTTTCTTCATTCTTTCTATTTTCCAAATTCTTTCTAACTTCTTTCTTACTTCTTTCTAACTTCTTTCTTACTTCTTTCTTACTTCTTTCTAACTTCTTTCTTTCTTCTTTCTTTCTTCTTTCTTTCTTCTTTCTTTCTTACTTCTTTCTTATTTTTTCTTTCTTACTTCATTCTTTCTTACTTCTTTCTTACTTCTTTCGTACTTCTTTCTTACTTCTTTCTTACTTCTTTCGTACTTCTTTCTTTCTTACTTCTTTCTTACTTCTTTCTTACTTCTCTCTTACTTCTTTCTTACTTCTTTCTAACTTCTTTCTTACTTCTTTCTTTCTTACTTCTTTCTTACTTCTTTCTTACTTTTTTCTTACTTCTTTCTTACTTCTTTCTTTCCTACTTCTTTCTTACTTCTTTCTTACTTCTTTCTTACTTCTTTCTTTCTTCTTTCTTTCTTCTTTCTTTCTTCTCTCTTTCTTCTCTCTTTCTTCTTTCTTTCTTCTTTCTTTCTTCATCCTTTCTTCTTTCTTACTTCTTTCTTACTTCTTTATTTCTTTCTTCTTGCTTTCTTCATTCTTTCTATTTTCCAAATTCTTTCTAACTTCTTTCTTACTTCTTTCTAACTTCTTTCTTACTTCTTTCTTACTTCTTTCTAACTTCTTTCTTACTTCTTTCTTACTTCTTTCTTGCTTCTTTCTTACTTCTTTCTTTCTTCTTTCTTACTTCTTTCTTAATTCTTTCTTACTTCGTTCTTACTTCTTTCTTACTTCTTTCTTACTTCTTTCTAACTTCTTTTTTCTTCTTTCTTTTTTTCTTTCTTTCTTCTTTCTTTCTTACTTCTTTCTTACTTCTTTCTTACTTCTTTCTTTCTTACTTCTTTCTTACTTCTTCCGTACTTCTTTCTTTCTTACTTCTTTCTTACTTCTTTCTTACTTCTTTCTTTCTTACTTCTTTCTTACTTCTTTCGTACTTCTTTCTTTCTTACTTCTTTCTTACTTCTTTCTTACTTCTTTCTTACTTCTTTCTTACTTCTTTTTTGATTCTTTCTTACTTCTTTCTAACTTCTTTCTTACTAATTTCTTCTTTCTTACTTCTTTCCTTCTTACTTCTTTCTTACTTCTTTCCTACTTCTTTCTTCCTTCTTTCTTTCTTCTTTCTTAATTCTTTCTTACTTCTTTCTTACTTCTTTCTTACTTCTTTCTTACTTCTTTCTTTCTTCTTTCTTCCTTCTTTCTTTCTTCCTTCTTTCTTTCTTCTTTCATCCTTCTTTCTTTCTTACATCTTCCTAACTTCTTTTTTCTTCTTTCTTACTTCTTTCCTTCTTACTTCTTTCTTACTTCTTTCTTACTTCTTTCTTACTTCTTTCTTACTTCTTTCTTACTTCTTTCTTACTTCTTTCTTTCTATTTCTTACTTCTTTCTTACTTCTTTCTTTCTTCTTTCTTCCTTCTTTCTTTCTTACTTCTTTCTTTCTTCTTTCTTACTTCTTTCTTACTTCTTTCTTACTTCTTTCTTACTTCTTTCTTACTTCTTTCTTTCTTGCTTGTTTCTTACTTCTTTCTCACTTCTTTCTTTCTTCTTTCTTACTTCTTACTTCTTTCTTACTTCTTTCTTACTTCTTTCTTACTTCTTTCTTTCTTCTTTCTTCCTTCTTTCTTTCTTCCTTCTTTCTTTCTTCTTTCTTCCTTCTTTCTTTCTTACATCTTCCTAACTTCTTTTTTCTTCTTTCTTACTTCTTTCCTTCTTACTTCTTTCTTACTTCTTTCTTACTTCTTTCTTACTTCTTTCTTACTTCTTTCTTACTTCTTTCTTACTTCTTTCTTACTTTTTTCTTACTTCTTTCTTTCTTGCTTGTTTCTTACTTCTTTCTCACTTCTTTCTTTCTTCTTTCTTACTTCTTTCTTACTTCTTTCTTACTTCTTTCTTACTTCTTTCTAACTTCTTTTTTCTTATTTCTTACTTCTTTCCTTCTTCTTTCTTTCCTACTTCTTTCTTACTTCTTTCTTACTTCTTTCTTACTTCTTTCTTACTTCTTTCTTACTTCTTTCTTTCTTCTTTCTTTCTTCTCTCTTTCTTCTCTCTTTCTTCTTTCTTTCTTCTTTCTTTCTTCATTCTTTCTTCTTTCTTACTTCTTTCTTACTTCTTTATTTCTTCCTTCTTGCTTTCTTCATTCTTTCTATTTTCCAAATTCTTTCTAACTTCTTTCTTACTTCTTTCTAACTTCTTTCTTACTTCTTTCTTACTTCTTTCTAACTTCTTTCTTACTTCTTTCTTACTTCTTTCTAACTTCTTTCTTTCTTCTTTCTTTCTTCTTTCTTTCTTCTTTCTTTCTTACTTCTTTCTTACTTTTTTCTTTCTTACTTCATTCTTTCTTACTTCTTTCTTACTTCTTTCTTACTTCTTTCTTACTTCTTTCTTACTTCTCTCTTACTTCTTTCTTACTTCTTTCTAACTTCTTTCTTACTTCTTTCTTTCTTACTTCTTTCTTACATCTTTCTTACTTCTTTCTTACTTCTTTCTTACTTCTTTCTTACTTCTTTCTTACTTCTTTCTTACTTCTTTCTTTCCTACTTCTTTCTTACTTCTTTCTTACTTCTTTCTTACTTCTTTATTTCTTTCTTCTTGCTTTCTTCATTCTTTCTATTTTCCAAATTCTTTCTAACTTCTTTCTTACTTCTTTCTAACTTCTTTCTTACTTCTTTCTTACTTCTTTCTAACTTCTTTCTTACTTCTTTCTTACTTCTTTCTATCTTCTTTCTTTCTTCTTTCTTTCTTCTTTCTTTCATCTTTCTTTCTTACTTCTTTCTTACTTTTTTCTTTCTTACTTCTTTCTTTCTTACTTCTTTCTTACTTCTTTCGTACTTCTTTCTTACTTCTTTCTTACTTCTTTCGTACTTCTTTCTTTCTTACTTCTTTCTTACTTCTTTCTTACTTCTTTCTTACTACTTTCTTACTACTTTCTTCTTTCTTACTTCTTTCTTACTTCTTTCTTACTTCTTTCTTACTTCTTTCTTTCTTCTTTCTTTATTCTTTCTTACTTCTTTCTTTCTTACTTCTTTCTTACTTCTTTCTTACTTCTTTCTTACTTCTTTCTTACTTCTTTCTTACTTCTTTATAACTTCTTTTTTCTTCTTTCTTTTTTTCTTTCTTTCTTCTTTCTTTCTTACTTCTTTCTTACTTCTTACTTCTATCTTTCTTACTTCTTTCTTACTTCTTTCTTACTTCTTTCTTACTTCTTTCTTACTTCTTTCTTTCTATTTCTTACTTCTTTCTTACTTCTTTCTTTCTTCTTTCTTTCTTCTTTCTTACTTTTTTCTTTCTTCTTTCTTACTTCTTTCTTACTTCTTTCTTACTTCTTTCTTACTTCTTTCTTTCTTACTTCTTACTTACATCTTTCTTACTTCTTTCTTTCTTCTTTCTTACTTCTTTCTTACTTCTTTCTTACTTCTTTCTTACTTCTTTCTTTCTTACTTCTTTCTTACTTCTTTCTTAATTCTTTCTTTCTTCTTTCTTACTTCTTTCTTACTTCTTTCTTACTTCTTTCTTTCTTCTTTCTTTCTTCTCTCTTTCTTCTCTCTTTCTTCTTTCTTTCTTCTTTCTTTCTTCATTCTTTCTTCTTTCTTACTTCTTTCTTACTTCTTTATTTCTTTCTTCTTGCTTTCTTCATTCTTTCTATTTTCCAAATTCTTTCTAACTTCTTTCTTACTTCTTTCTTTCTTACTTCTTTCTTACTTCTTTCTTACTTCTATCTTTCTTACTTCTTTCTTACTTCTTTCTTACTTCTTTCTTTCTTCTTTCTTACTTCTTTCTTACTTCTTTCTTACTTCTTTCTTACTTTTTTCTTTCTTACTTCTTTCTTACTTCTTTCTTACTTCTTTCTTACTTCTTTCTTACTTCTTTCTTACTTCTTTCTTTCTTACTTCTTTCTTACTTCCTTCTTAATTCTTTCTTTCTTCTTTCTTACTTCTTTCTTACTTCTTTCTTACTTCTTTCTAACTTCTTTTTTCTTCTTTCTTACTTCTTTCCTTCTTACTTCTTTCTTACTACTTTCTTAATTCTTTCTTACTTCTTTCTTACTTCTTTCTTACTTCTTTCTAACTTCTTTTTTCTTCTTTCTTTCTTCTTTCTTTCTGCTTTCTTACTTCTTTCTTACTTCTTTCTTACTTCTTTCTTACTTCTTTCTTACTTCTTTTTTCTTCTTTCTTTCTTCTTTCTTTCTTCTTTCTTACTTCTTTCTTTCTTCTTTCTTACTTCTTTCTTACTTCTTTCTTACTTCTTTCTTACTTCTTTCTTACTTCTTTCTTACTTCTTTCTAGCTTCTTTCTTACTTCTTTCTTTCTTATTTCTTTCTTATTTCTTTCTTACTTCTTTCTTACTTCTTTCTTACTTCTTTCTTACTTCTTTCTTACTTCTTTCTTACTTCTTTCTTTCCTACTTCTTTCTTACTTCTTTCTTACTTCTTTCTTACTTCTTTCTTACTTCTTTCTTAATTCTTTCTTTCTTCTTTCTTTATTCTCTCTTTCTTCTCTCTTTCTTCTTTCTTACTTCTTTCTTTCTTCATTCTTTCTTCTTTCTTACTTCTTTCTTACTTCTTTATTTCTTTCTTCTTGCTTTCTACATTCTTTCTATTTTCCAAATTCTTTCTAACTTCTTTCTTACTTCTTTCTTTCTTACTTCTTTCTTACTTCTTTCTTACTTCTATCTTTCTTACTTCTTTCTTACTTCTTTCTTAATTCTTTCTTTCTCCTTTCTTACTTCTTTCTTACTTCTTTCTTACTTCTTTCTAACTACTTTTTTCTTCTTTCTTACCTCTTTCCCTCTTACTTCTTTCTTACTATTTTCTTAATTCTTTCTTAGTTCTTTCTTACTTCTTTCTTACTTCTTTCTAACTTCTTTTTTCTTCTTTCTTTCTTCTTTCTTTCTGCTTTCTTACTTCTTTCTTACTTCTTTCTTACTTCTTTCTTACTTCTTTCTTACTTCTTTTTTCTTCTTTCTTTCTTCTTTCTTTTTTCTTTCTTACTTCTTTCTTTCTTCTTTCTTACTTCTTTCTTACTTCTTTCTTACTTCTTTCTTACTTCTTTCTTACTTCTTTCTTACTTCTTTCTAACTTCTTTCTTACTTATTTCTTTCTTACTTCTTTCTTACTTCTTTCTTACTTCTTTCTTACTTCTTTCTTACTTCTTTCTTACTTCTTTCTAACTTCTTTCTTACTTCTTTCTTTCCTACTTCTTTCTTACTTCTTTCTTACTTCTTTCTTACTTCTTTCTTACTTCTTTCTTACTTCTTTCTTTCTTCTTTCTTTCTTCTCTCTTTCTTCTCTCTTTCTTCTTTCTTTCTTCTTTCTTTCTTCATTCTTTCTTCTTTCTTACTTCTTTCTTACTTCTTTATTTCTTTCTTCTTGCTTTCTTCATTCTTTCTATTTTCCAAATTCTTTCTAACTTCTTTCTTACTTCTTTCTAACTTCTTTCTTACTTCTTTCTTACTTCTTTCTAACTTCTTTCTTACTTCTTTCTTACTTCTTTCTAACTTCTTTCTTTCTTCTTTCTTTCTTCTTTCTTTCTTCTTTCTTTCTTACTTCTTTCTTACTTTTTTCTTTCTTACTTCATTCTTTCTTACTTCTTTCTTACTTCTTTCGTACTTCTTTCTTACTTCTTTCTTACTTCTTTCGTACTTCTTTCTTTCTTACTTCTTTCTTACTTCTTTCTTACTTCTCTCTTACTTCTTTCTTACTTCTTTCTAACTTCTTTCTTACTTCTTTCTTTCTTACTTCTTTCTTACTTCTTTCTTACTTCTTTCTTACTTCTTTCTTACTTCTTTCTTACTTCTTTCTTTCCTACTTCTTTCTTACTTCTTTCTTACTTCTTTCTTACTTCTTTCTTTCTTCTTTCTTTCTTCTTTCTTTCTTCTCTCTTTCTTCTCTCTTTCTTCTTTCTTTCTTCTTTCTTTCTTCATCCTTTCTTCTTTCTTACTTCTTTCTTACTTCTTTATTTCTTTCTTCTTGCTTTCTTCATTCTTTCTATTTTCCAAATTCTTTCTAACTTCTTTCTTACTTCTTTCTAACTTCTTTCTTACTTCTTTCTTACTTCTTTCTAACTTCTTTCTTACTTCTTTCTTACTTCTTTCTTACTTCTTTCTTACTTCTTTCTTTCTTCTTTCTTACTTCTTTCTTAATTCTTTCTTACTTCGTTCTTACTTCTTTCTTACTTCTTTCTTACTTCTTTCTAACTTCTTTTTTCTTCTTTCTTTTTTTCTTTCTTTCTTCTTTCTTTCTTACTTCTTTCTTACTTCTTTCTTACTTCTTTCTTTCTTACTTCTTTCTTACTTCTTCCGTACTTCTTTCTTTCTTACTTCTTTCTTACTTCTTTCTTACTTCTTTCTTTCTTACTTCTTTCTTACTTCTTTCGTACTTCTTTCTTTCTTACTTCTTTCTTACTTCTTTCTTACTTCTTTCTTACTTCTTTCTTACTTCTTTTTTACTTCTTTCTTACTTCTTTCTAACTTCTTTCTTACTAATTTCTTCTTTCTTACTTCTTTCCTTCTTATTCTTTCTTACTTCTTTCTTACTTCTTTCTTTCTTCTTTCTTAATTCTTTCTTACTTCTTTCTTACTTCTTTCTTACTTCTTTCTTACTTCTTTCTTTCTTCTTTCTTCCTTCTTTCTTTCTTACTTCTTTCTTTCTTCTTTCTTCCTTCTTTCTTTCTTACATCTTTCTAACTTCTTTTTTCTTCTTTCTTACTTCTTTCCTTCTTACTTCTTTCTTACTTCTTTCTTACTTCTTTCTTACTTCTTTCTTACTTCTTTCTTCCTTCTTTCTTACTTCTTTCTTTCTATTTCTTACTTCTTTCTTACTTCTTTCTTTCTTCTTTCTTCCTTCTTTCTTTCTTACTTCTTTCTTTCTTCTTTCTTACTTCTTTCTTACTTCTTTCTTACTTCTTTCTTACTTCTTTCTTTCTTGCTTGTTTCTTACTTCTTTCTTACTTCTTTCTTTCTTCTTTCTTACTTCTTTCTTACTTCTTTCTTACTTCTTTCTTACTTCTTTCTAACTTCTTTTTTCTTATTTCTTACTTCTTTCCTTCTTACTTCTTTCTTACTTCTTTCTTACTCCTTTCTTACTTCTTTCTTACTTCTTTTTTACTTCTTTCTTACTTCTTTCTAACTTCTTTCTTACTTCTTTCTTCTTTCTTAACTTCTTCCCTTCTTACTTCTTTCTAACTTCTTTTTACTTCTTTCTTACTTCTTTCCTTCTTACTTCTTTCTTAATTCTTTCTTACTTCTTTCTTACTTCTTTCTTTCTTCTTTCTTACTTCTTTCTTACTTCTTTCTTACTTCTTTCTTACTTCTTTCTTACTTCTTTCTAACTTCTTTTTTCTTCTTTCTTACTTCTTTCCTTCTTCCTTCATTCTTACTTCTTTCTTACTTCTTTCTTACTTCTTTCTTACTTCTTTCTTACTTCTTTCTTTCTATTTCTTACTTCTTTCTTATTTCTTTCTTTCTTCTTTCTTCCTTCTTTCTTTCTTACTTCTTTCTTTCTTCTTTCTTACTTCTTTCTTACCTCTTTCTTACTTCTTTCTTACTTCTTTCTTTCTTATTTCTTAATTCTTTCTTTCTTCTTTCTTACTTCTTTCTTACTTCTTTCTTACTTCTTTCTAACTTCTTTTTTTTTCTTTCTTTCTTCTTTCTTACTTATTTCTTTCTTACTTCTTTCTTACGTCTTTCGTACTTCTTTCTTACTTCTTTCTTTCTTACTTCTTTCTTACTTCTTTCTTTCTTGCTTGTTTCTTACTTCTTTCTTACTTCTTTCTTTCTTCTTTCTAACTTCTTTTTTCTTCTTTCTTACTTCTTTCCTTCTTACTTCTTTCTTACTTCTTTCTTACTTCTTTCTTACTTCTTTCTTACTTCTTTCTTACTTCTTTCTAAGTTCTTTTTTCTTCTTTCTTTCTTCTTTCTTTCTTCTTTCTTACTTCTTTCTTACTTCTTTCTTCTTTCTTTCTTCTTTCTTACTTCTTTCTTCTTTCTTACTTATTTCTTACTTCTTTCTTACTTCTTTCTAACTTCTTTTTTCTTCTTTCTTTCTTCTTTCTTACTTATTTCTTTCTTACTTCTTTCTTACTTCTTTCTTACTTCTTTCTTTCTTCTTTCTTACTTCTTTCTTACTTATTTCTTACTTCTTTCTTACTTCTTTCTTACTTCTTTCTTACTTTTTTCTTTCTTGCTTGTTTGTTACTTCTTTCTTACTTCTTTCTTTCTTCTTTCTTACTTCTTTCTATCTTCTTTCTTACTTCTTTCTAACTTCTTTCTTACTTCTTTCTTACTTCTTTCTAACTTCTTTCTTTCTTCTTTCATTCTTCTTTCTTTCTTACTTCTTTCTTACTTCTTTCTTACTTCTTTCTTACTTCTTTCTTTCTTACTTTTTTCTTACTTCTTTTTTACTTCTTTCTTACTTCTTTCTAACTTCTTTCTTACTTCTTTCTTCTTTCTTTCTAACTTCTTTCTTACTTCTTTCTTACTTCTTTCAAACTTCTTTCTTTCTTCTATCTTCTTTTTTACTTCTTTCTTTCTTTCTTCTTTTTTACTTCTTTCTTACTTCTTGCTTTCTTCTTTCTTTCTTCTTTCTTCCTTCTTTCTTCCTTCTTTCTTACTTCTTTCTTACTTCTTTCTTACTTCTTTCTTATTTCTTTCTTACTTCTTTCTTCTTTCTTTCTTACTTCTTTCTTACTTCTTTCTTACTTCTTTCTTACTTCTTTCTTTCTATTTCTTACTTATTTCTTACTTCTTTCTTTCTTCTTTCTTTCTTCTTTCTTACTTTTTTCTTTCTTCTTTCTTACTTTTTTCTTACTTCTTTCTTATTTCTTTCTTACTTCTTTCTTACTTCTTTCTTACTTCTTTCTTTCTTACTTCTTTCTTACTTCTTTCTTACTTCTTTCTTACTTCTTTCTTTCTATTTCTTACTTCTTTCTTACTTCTTTCTTTCTTCTTTCTTCCTTCTTTCTTACTTTTTTCTTTCTTTCTTACTTCTTTCTTACTTCTTTCTTACTTCTTTCTTACTTCTTTCTTACTTCTTTCTTACTTCTTTCTTACTTCTTTCTTACTTCTTTCTTACTTCTTTCTTTCTTCTTTCTTATTTCTTTCTAACTTCTTTTTTCTTCTTTCTTTTTTTCTTTCTTTCTTCTTTCTTTCTTACTTCTTTCTTACTTCTTTCTTACTTCTTTCTTTCTTACTTCTTTCTTACTTCTTTCGTACTTCTTTCTTTCTTACTACTTTCTTACTTCTTTCTTACTTCTTTCTTACTTCTTTTTTATTTCTTTCTTACTTCTTTCTAACTTCTTTCTTACTTCTTTCTTCTTTCTTACTTCTTTCCTTCTTACTTCTTTCTAACTTCTTTTTTCTTCTTTCTTACTTCTTTCCTTCTTACTTCTTTCTTACTTCTTTCTTACTTCTTTCTTCCTTCTTTCTTTCTTACTTCTTTCTTTCTTCTTTCTTACTTCTTTCTTACATCTTTTTTAATTCTTTCTTACTTCTTTCTTACTTCTTTCTTACTTCTTTCTTACTTCTTTCTTACTTCTTTCTTTCTTGCTTGTTTCTTACTTCTTTCTTACTTCTTTTTTTCTTACTTCTTTCTTACTTCTTTCTTACTTCTTTCTTATTCTTTCTTACTTCTTTCTTACTTCTTTTTTCTTCTTTCTTACTTCTTTCTTTCTTACTTCTTTCTTACTTCTTTCTTACTTCTTTCTTACTTCTTTCTTTCTTCTTTCTTACTTCTTTCTTACTTCTTTCTTTCTTCTTTCTTTCTTCTTTCTTACTTCTTTCTCACTTCTTTCTTTCTTCTTTCTTTCTTCTTTCTTTCTTCTTTCTTACTTCTTTCTTTCTTCTTTCTTACTTCTTTCTTACTTCTTTCTTACTTCTTTCTTACTTCTTTCTTACTTCTTTCTTTCTTCTTTCTTACTTCTTTCTTACTTCTTTCTTTCTTCTTTCTTTCTTCTTTCTTACTTCTTTCTTTCTTCTTTCTTACTTCTTTCTTACTTCTTTCTTACTTCTTTCCTACTTCTTTCTTACTTCTTTCTTTCTTAATTCTTTCTTACTTCTTTCTTACTTCTTTCTTTCTTCTTTCTTACTTCTTTCTTTCTTCTTTCTTACTTCTATCTTTCTTACTTCTTTCTTACTTCTTTCTTACTTCTTTCTTACTTCTTTCTAACTTCTTTCTTACTTCTTTCTTCTTTCTTACTTATTTCTTTCTTACTTCTTTCTTACTTCTTTCTGACTTCTTTCTTCTTTCTTCTTTCTTTCTCACTTCTTTCTTAATTCTTTCTTACTTCTTTCTTTCTTCTTTCTTTCTTCTTTCTCCTTTCTTACTTCTTTCTTTCTTACTTCTTTCTTACTTCTTTCTTACTTCTTTCTTACTTCTTTCTTACTTCTTTCTAACTTCTTTTTTCTTCTTTCTTTCTTCTTTCTTACTTCTTTCTTTGTTCTTACTTCTTTCTTACTTCTTTCTTACTTCTTTCTTTCTTACTTCTTTCTTACTTCTTTCTTACTTCTTTCTACTTTCTTTCTTACTTCTTTCTTACTTCTTTCTTACTTCTTTCTTACTTCTTTCTTTCTTCTTTCTTACTTCTTTCTTACTTCTTTCTTACTTCTTTCTTTCATCTTTCTTCCTTCTTTCTTTCTTACTTCTTTCTTACTTCTTTCTTACTTCTTTTTAACTTCTTTTTTCTTCTTTCTTACTTCTTTCCTTCTTACTTCTTTCTTACTTCTTTCTTACTTCTTTCTTTCTTACTTCTTTCTAACTTCTTTCTTACTTCTTTCTTTCCTACTTCTTTCTTACTTCTTTCTTACTTCTTTCTTACTTCTTTCTTACTTCTTTCTTAATTCTTTCTTTCTTCTTTCTTTATTCTCTCTTTCTTCTCTCTTTCTTCTTTCTTTCTTCTTTCTTTCTTCATTCTTTCTTCTTTCTTACTTCTTTCTTACTTCTTTATTTCTTTCTTCTTGCTTTCTACATTCTTTCTATTTTCCAAATTCTTTCTAACTTCTTTCTTACTTCTTTCTTTCTTACTTCTTTCTTACTTCTTTCTTACTTCTATCTTTCTTACTTCTTTCTTACTTCTTTCTTAATTCTTTCTTTCTCCTTTCTTACTTCTTTCTTACTTCTTTCTTACTTCTTTCTAACTACTTTTTTCTTCTTTCTTACTTCTTTCCTTCTTACTTCTTTCTTACTACTTTCTTAATTCTTTCTTAGTTCTTTCTTACTTCTTTCTTACTTCTTTCTAACTTCTTTTTTCTTCTTTCTTTCTTCTTTCTTTCTGCTTTCTTACTTCTTTCTTACTTCTTTCTTACTTCTTTCTTACTTCTTTCTTACTTCTTTTTTCTTCTTTCTTTCTTCTTTCTTTTTTCTTTCTTACTTCTTTCTTTCCTACTTCTTTCTTACTTCTTTCTTACTTCTTTCTTACTTCTTTCTTACTTCTTTCTTACTTCTTTCTTTCTTCTTTCTTTCTTCTCTCTTTCTTCTCTCTTTCTTCTTTCTTTCTTCTTTCTTTCTTCATTCTTTCTTCTTTCTTACTTCTTTCTTACTTCTTTATTTCTTTCTTCTTGCTTTCTTCATTCTTTCTATTTTCCAAATTCTTTCTAACTTCTTTCTTACTTCTTTCTAACTTCTTTCTTACTTCTTTCTTACTTCTTTCTAACTTCTTTCTTACTTCTTTCTTACTTCTTTCTTACTTCTTTCTTACTTCTTTCTTTCTTCTTTCTTACTTCTTTCTTAATTCTTTCTTACTTCGTTCTTACTTCTTTCTTACTTCTTTCTTACTTCTTTCTAACTTCTTTTTTCTTCTTTCTTTTTTTCTTTCTTTCTTCTTTCTTTCTTACTTCTTTCTTACTTCTTTCTTACTTCTTTCTTTCTTACTTCTTTCTTACTTCTTCCGTACTTCTTTCTTTCTTACTTCTTTCTTACTTCTTTCTTACTTCTTTCTTTCTTACTTCTTTCTTACTTCTTTCGTACTTCTTTCTTTCTTACTTCTTTCTTACTTCTTTCTTACTTCTTTCTTACTTCTTTCTTACTTCTTTTTTACTTCTTTCTTACTTCTTTCTAACTTCTTTCTTACTAATTTCTTCTTTCTTACTTCTTTCCTTCTTATTCTTTCTTACTTCTTTCTTACTTCTTTCTTTCTTCTTTCTTAATTCTTTCTTACTTCTTTCTTACTTCTTTCTTACTTCTTTCTTACTTCTTTCTTTCTTCTTTCTTCCTTCTTTCTTTCTTACTTCTTTCTTTCTTCTTTCTTCCTTCTTTCTTTCTTACATCTTTCTAACTTCTTTTTTCTTCTTTCTTACTTCTTTCCTTCTTACTTCTTTCTTACTTCTTTCTTACTTCTTTCTTACTTCTTTCTTACTTCTTTCTTACTTCTTTCTTCCTTCTTTCTTACTTCTTTCTTTCTATTTCTTACTTCTTTCTTACTTCTTTCTTTCTTCTTTCTTCCTTCTTTCTTTCTTACTTCTTTCTTTCTTCTTTCTTACTTCTTTCTTACTTCTTTCTTACTTCTTTCTTACTTCTTTCTTTCTTGCTTGTTTCTTACTTCTTTCTTACTTCTTTCTTTCTTCTTTCTTACTTCTTTCTTACTTCTTTCTTACTTCTTTCTTACTTCTTTCTAACTTCTTTTTTCTTATTTCTTACTTCTTTCCTTCTTACTTCTTTCTTACTTCTTTCTTACTTCTTTCTTACTTCTTTCTTACTTCTTTTTTACTTCTTTCTTACTTCTTTCTAACTTCTTTCTTACTTCTTTCTTCTTTCTTAACTTCTTCCCTTCTTACTTCTTTCTAACTTCTTTTTACTTCTTTCTTACTTCTTTCCTTCTTACTTCTTTCTTAATTCTTTCTTACTTCTTTCTTACTTCTTTCTTTCTTCTTTCTTACTTCTTTCTTACTTCTTTCTTACTTCTTTCTTACTTCTTTCTTACTTCTTTCTAACTTCTTTTTTCTTCTTTCTTACTTCTTTCCTTCTTCCTTCATTCTTACTTCTTTCTTACTTCTTTCTTACTTCTTTCTTACTTCTTTCTTACTTCTTTCTTTCTATTTCTTACTTCTTTCTTATTTCTTTCTTTCTTCTTTCTTCCTTCTTTCTTTCTTACTTCTTTCTTTCTTCTTTCTTACTTCTTTCTTACCTCTTTCTTACTTCTTTCTTACTTCTTTCTTTCTTATTTCTTAATTCTTTCTTTCTTCTTTCTTACTTCTTTCTTACTTCTTTCTTACTTCTTTCTAACTTCTTTTTTTTTCTTTCTTTCTTCTTTCTTACTTATTTCTTTCTTACTTCTTTCTTACGTCTTTCGTACTTCTTTCTTACTTCTTTCTTTCTTACTTCTTTCTTACTTCTTTCTTTCTTGCTTGTTTCTTACTTCTTTCTTACTTCTTTCTTTCTTCTTTCTAACTTCTTTTTTCTTCTTTCTTACTTCTTTCCTTCTTACTTCTTTCTTACTTCTTTCTTACTTCTTTCTTACTTCTTTCTTACTTCTTTCTTACTTCTTTCTAAGTTCTTTTTTCTTCTTTCTTTCTTCTTTCTTTCTTCTTTCTTACTTCTTTCTTACTTCTTTCTTCTTTCTTTCTTCTTTCTTACTTCTTTCTTCTTTCTTACTTATTTCTTACTTCTTTCTTACTTCTTTCTAACTTCTTTTTTCTTCTTTCTTTCTTCTTTCTTACTTATTTCTTTCTTACTTCTTTCTTACTTCTTTCTTACTTCTTTCTTTCTTCTTTCTTACTTCTTTCTTACTTATTTCTTACTTCTTTCTTACTTCTTTCTTACTTCTTTCTTACTTTTTTCTTTCTTGCTTGTTTGTTACTTCTTTCTTACTTCTTTCTTTCTTCTTTCTTACTTCTTTCTTACTTCTTTCTTACTTCTTTCTAACTTCTTTCTTACTTCTTTCTTACTTCTTTCTAACTTCTTTCTTTCTTCTTTCATTCTTCTTTCTTTCTTACTTCTTTCTTACTTCTTTCTTACTTCTTTCTTACTTCTTTCTTTCTTACTTTTTTCTTACTTCTTTTTTACTTCTTTCTTACTTCTTTCTAACTTCTTTCTTACTTCTTTCTTCTTTCTTTCTAACTTCTTTCTTACTTCTTTCTTACTTCTTTCAAACTTCTTTCTTTCTTCTATCTTCTTTTTTACTTCTTTCTTTCTTTCTTCTTTCTTCCTTCTTTCTTCCTTCTTTCTTACTTCTTTCTTACTTCTTTCTTACTTCTTTCTTATTTCTTTCTTACTTCTTTCTTCTTTCTTTCTTACTTCTTTCTTACTTCTTTCTTACTTCTTTCTTACTTCTTTCTTTCTATTTCTTACTTATTTCTTACTTCTTTCTTTCTTCTTTCTTTCTTCTTTCTTACTTTTTTCTTTCTTCTTTCTTACTTTTTTCTTACTTCTTTCTTATTTCTTTCTTACTTCTTTCTTACTTCTTTCTTACTTCTTTCTTTCTTACTTCTTTCTTACTTCTTTCTTACTTCTTTCTTACTTCTTTCTTTCTATTTCTTACTTCTTTCTTACTTCTTTCTTTCTTCTTTCTTCCTTCTTTCTTACTTTTTTCTTTCTTTCTTACTTCTTTCTTACTTCTTTCTTACTTCTTTCTTACTTCTTTCTTACTTCTTTCTTACTTCTTTCTTACTTCTTTCTTACTTCTTTCTTACTTCTTTCTTTCTTCTTTCTTATTTCTTTCTAACTTCTTTTTTCTTCTTTCTTTTTTTCTTTCTTTCTTCTTTCTTTCTTACTTCTTTCTTACTTCTTTCTTACTTCTTTCTTTCTTACTTCTTTCTTACTTCTTTCGTACTTCTTTCTTTCTTACTACTTTCTTACTTCTTTCTTACTTCTTTCTTACTTCTTTTTTATTTCTTTCTTACTTCTTTCTAACTTCTTTCTTACTTCTTTCTTCTTTCTTACTTCTTTCCTTCTTACTTCTTTCTAACTTCTTTTTTCTTCTTTCTTACTTCTTTCCTTCTTACTTCTTTCTTACTTCTTTCTTACTTCTTTCTTACTTCTTTCTTACTTCTTCCTTACTTTTTTCTTTCTATTTCTTACTTCTTTCTTACTTCTTTCTTTCTTCTTTCTTCCTTCTTTCTTTCTTACTTCTTTCTTTCTTCTTTCTTACTTCTTTCTTACATCTTTTTTAATTCTTTCTTACTTCTTTCTTACTTCTTTCTTACTTCTTTCTTACTTCTTTCTTACTTCTTTCTTTCTTGCTTGTTTCTTACTTCTTTCTTACTTCTTTTTTTCTTACTTCTTTCTTTCTTCTTTCTTACTTCTTTCTTATTCTTTCTTACTTCTTTCTTACTTCTTTTTTCTTCTTTCTTACTTCTTTCTTTCTTACTTCTTTCTTACTTCTTTCTTACTTCTTTCTTACTTCTTTCTTTCTTCTTTCTTACTTCTTTCTTACTTCTTTCTTTCTTCTTTCTTTCTTCTTTCTTACTTCTTTCTCACTTCTTTCTTTCTTCTTTCTTTCTTCTTTCTTTCTTCTTTCTTACTTCTTTCTTTCTTCTTTCTTACTTCTTTCTTACTTCTTTCTTACTTCTTTCTTACTTCTTTCTTACTTCTTTCTTTCTTCTTTCTTACTTCTTTCTTACTTCTTTCTTTCTTCTTTCTTTCTTCTTTCTTACTTCTTTCTTTCTTCTTTCTTACTTCTTTCTTACTTCTCTCTTACTTCTTTCCTACTTCTTTCTTACTTCTTTCTTTCTTAATTCTTTCTTACTTCTTTCTTACTTCTTTCTTTCTTCTTTCTTACTTCTTTCTTTCTTCTTTCTTACTTCTATCTTTCTTACTTCTTTCTTACTTCTTTCTTACTTCTTTCTTACTTCTTTCTAACTTCTTTCTTACTTCTTTCTTCTTTCTTACTTATTTCTTTCTTACTTCTTTCTTACTTCTTTCTGACTTCTTTCTTCTTTCTTCTTTCTTTCTCACTTCTTTCTTAATTCTTTCTTACTTCTTTCTTTCTTCTTTCTTTCTTCTTTCTTCTTTCTTACTTCTTTCTTTCTTACTTCTTTCTTACTTCTTTCTTACTTCTTTCTTACTTCTTTCTAACTTCTTTTTTCTTCTTTCTTTCTTCTTTCTTACTTCTTTCTTTGTTCTTACTTCTTTCTTACTTCTTTCTTACTTCTTTCTTTCTTACTTCTTTCTTACTTCTTTCTTACTTCTTTCTACTTTCTTTCTTACTTCTTTCTTACTTCTTTCTTACTTCTTTCTTACTTCTTTCTTTCTTCTTTCTTACTTCTTTCTTACTTCTTTCTTACTTCTTTCTTTCATCTTTCTTCCTTCTTTCTTTCTTACTTCTTTCTTACTTCTTTCTTACTTCTTTTTAACTTCTTTTTTCTTCTTTCTTACTTCTTTCCTTCTTACTTCTTTCTTACTTCTTTCTTACTTCTTTCTTTCTTACTTCTTTCTAACTTCTTTCTTACTTCTTTCTTTCCTACTTCTTTCTTACTTCTTTCTTACTTCTTTCTTACTTCTTTCTTAATTCTTTCTTTCTTCTTTCTTTATTCTCTCTTTCTTCTCTCTTTCTTCTTTCTTTCTTCTTTCTTTCTTCATTCTTTCTTCTTTCTTACTTCTTTCTTACTTCTTTATTTCTTTCTTCTTGCTTTCTACATTCTTTCTATTTTCCAAATTCTTTCTAACTTCTTTCTTACTTCTTTCTTTCTTACTTCTTTCTTACTTCTTTCTTACTTCTATCTTTCTTACTTCTTTCTTACTTCTTTCTTAATTCTTTCTTTCTCCTTTCTTACTTCTTTCTTACTTCTTTCTTACTTCTTTCTAACTACTTTTTTCTTCTTTCTTACTTCTTTCCTTCTTACTTCTTTCTTACTACTTTCTTAATTCTTTCTTAGTTCTTTCTTACTTCTTTCTTACTTCTTTCTAACTTCTTTTTTCTTCTTTCTTTCTTCTTTCTTTCTGCTTTCTTACTTCTTTCTTACTTCTTTCTTACTTCTTTCTTACTTCTTTCTTACTTCTTTTTTCTTCTTTCTTTCTTCTTTCTTTTTTCTTTCTTACTTCTTTCTTTCTTCTTTCTTACTTCTTTCTTACTTCTTTCTTACTTCTTTCTTACTTCTTTCTTACTTCTTTCTTACTTCTTTCTAACTTCTTTCTTACTTATTTCTTTCTTACTTCTTTCTTACTTCTTTCTTACTTCTTTCTTACTTCTTTCTTACTTCTTTCTTACTTCTTTCTAACTTCTTTCTTACTTCTTTCTTTCCTACTTCTTTCTTACTTCTTTCTTACTTCTTTCTTACTTCTTTCTTACTTCTTTCGTACTTCTTTCTTTCTTACTTCTTTCTTACTTCTTTCTTACTTCTCTCTTACTTCTTTCTTACTTCTTTCTAACTTCTTTCTTACTTCTTTCTTTCTTACTTCTTTCTTACTTCTTTCTTACTTCTTTCTTACTTCTTTCTTACTTCTTTCTTACTTCTTTCTTTCCTACTTCTTTCTTACTTCTTTCTTACTTCTTTCTTACTTCTTTCTTACTTCTTTCTTTCTTCTTTCTTTCTTCTTTCTTTCTTCTCTCTTTCTTCTCTCTTTCTTCTTTCTTTCTTCTTTCTTTCTTCATCCTTTCTTCTTTCTTACTTCTTTCTTACTTCTTTATTTCTTTCTTCTTGCTTTCTTCATTCTTTCTATTTTCCAAATTCTTTCTAACTTCTTTCTTACTTCTTTCTAACTTCTTTCTTACTTCTTTCTTACTTCTTTCTAACTTCTTTCTTACTTCTTTCTTAATTCTTTCTTACTTCGTTCTTACTTCTTTCTTACTTCTTTCTTACTTCTTTCTAACTTCTTTTTTCTTCTTTCTTTTTTTCTTTCTTTCTTCTTTCTTTCTTACTTCTTTCTTACTTCTTTCTTACTTCTTTCTTTCTTACTTCTTTCTTACTTCTTCCGTACTTCTTTCTTTCTTACTTCTTTCTTACTTCTTTCTTACTTCTTTCTTTCTTACTTCTTTCTTACTTCTTTCGTACTTCTTTCTTTCTTACTTCTTTCTTACTTCTTTCTTACTTCTTTCTTACTTCTTTCTTACTTCTTTTTTACTTCTTTCTTACTTCTTTCTAACTTCTTTCTTACTAATTTCTTCTTTCTTACTTCTTTCCTTCTTACTTCTTTCTTACTTCTTTCTTACTTCTTTCTTTCTTCTTTCTTAATTCTTTCTTACTTCTTTCTTACTTCTTTCTTACTTCTTTCTTACTTCTTTCTTTCTTCTTTCTTCCTTCTTTCTTTCTTACTTCTTTCTTTCTTCTTTCTTCCTTCTTTCTTTCTTACATCTTTCTAACTTCTTTTTTCTTCTTTCTTACTTCTTTCCTTCTTACTTCTTTCTTACTTCTTTCTTACTTCTTTTTTACTTCTTTCTTACTTCTTTCTTACTTCTTTCTTCCTTCTTTCTTACTTCTTTCTTTCTATTTCTTACTTCTTTCTTACTTCTTTCTTTCTTCTTTCTTCCTTCTTTCTTTCTTACTTCTTTCTTTCTTCTTTCTTACTTCTTTCTTACTTCTTTCTTACTTCTTTCTTACTTCTTTCTTTCTTGCTTGTTTCTTACTTCTTTCTTACTTCTTTCTTTCTTCTTTCTTACTTCTTTCTTACTTCTTTCTTACTTCTTTCTTACTTCTTTCTAACTTCTTTTTTCTTATTTCTTACTTCTTTCCTTCTTACTTCTTTCTTACTTCTTTCTTACTTCTTTTTTACTTCTTTCTTACTTCTTTCTAACTTCTTTCTTACTTCTTTCTTCTTTCTTAACTTCTTTCCTTCTTACTTCTTTCTAACTTCTTTTTACTTCTTTCTTACTTCTTTCCTTCTTACTTCTTTCTTAATTCTTTCTTACTTCTTTCTTACTTCTTTCTTTCTTCTTTCTTACTTCTTTCTTACTTCTTTCTTACTTCTTTCTTACTTCTTTCTTACTTCTTTCTAACTTCTTTTTTCTTCTTTCTTACTTCTTTCCTTCTTCCTTCATTCTTACTTCTTTCTTACTTCTTTCTTACTTCTTTCTTACTTCTTTCTTACTTCTTTCTTTCTATTTCTTACTTCTTTCTTATTTCTTTCTTTCTTCTTTCTTCCTTCTTTCTTTCTTACTTCTTTCTTTCTTCTTTCTTACTTCTTTCTTACCTCTTTCTTACTTCTTTCTTACTTCTTTTTTTTTCTTTCTTTCTTCTTTCTTACTTATTTCTTTCTTACTTCTTTCTTACGTCTTTCGTACTTCTTTCTTACTTCTTTCTTTCTTACTTCTTTCTTACTTCTTTCTTTCTTGCTTGTTTCTTACTTCTTTCTTACTTCTTTCTTTCTTCTTTCTAACTTCTTTTTTCTTCTTTCTTACTTCTTTCCTTCTTACTTCTTTCTTACTTCTTTCTTACTTCTTTCTTACTTCTTTCTTACTTCTTTCTTACTTCTTTCTAAGTTCTTTTTTCTTCTTTCTTTCTTCTTTCTTTCTTCTTTCTTACTTCTTTCTTACTTCTTTCTTCTTTCTTTCTTCTTTCTTACTTCTTTCTTCTTTCTTACTTATTTCTTACTTCTTTCTTACTTCTTTCTAACTTCTTTTTTCTTCTTTCTTTCTTCTTTCTTACTTATTTCTTTCTTACTTCTTTCTTACTTCTTTCTTACTTCTTTCTTTCTTCTTTCTTACTTCTTTCTTACTTATTTCTTACTTCTTTCTTACTTCTTTCTTACTTCTTTCTTACTTTTTTCTTTCTTGCTTGTTTGTTACTTCTTTCTTACTTCTTTCTAACTTCTTTCTTTCTTCTTTCATTCTTCTTTCTTTCTTACTTCTTTCTAACTTCTTTCTTACTTCTTTCTTACTTCTTTCTAACTTCTTTCTTTCTTCTTTCATTCTTCTTTCTTTCTTACTTCTTTCTTACTTCTTTCTTACTTCTTTCTTACTTCTTTCTTTCTTACTTTTTTCTTACTTCTTTTTTACTTCTTTCTTACTTCTTTCTAACTTCTTTCTTACTTCTTTCTTCTTTCTTTCTAACTTCTTTCTTACTTCTTTCTTACTTCTTTCAAACTTCTTTCTTTCTTCTATCTTCTTTTTTACTTCTTTCTTTCTTTCTTCTTTTTTACTTCTTTCTTACTTCTTGCTTTCTTCTTTCTTCTTTCTTCCTTCTTTCTTCCTTCTTTCTTACTTCTTTCTTACTTCTTTCTTATTTCTTTCTTACTTCTTTCTTCTTTCTTTCTTACTTCTTTCTTACTTCTTTCTTACTTCTTTCTTACTTCTTTCTTTCTATTTCTTACTTCTTTCTTACTTCTTTCTTTCTTCTTTCTTTCTTCTTTCTTACTTTTTTCTTTCTTCTTTCTTACTTTTTTCTTACTTCTTTCTTATTTCTTTCTTACTTCTTTCTTACTTCTTTCTTACTTCTTTCTTTCTTACTTCTTTCTTACTTCTTTCTTACTTCTTTCTTACTTCTTTCTTTCTATTTCTTACTTCTTTCTTACTTCTTTCTTTCTTCTTTCTTCCTTCTTTCTTACTTTTTTCTTTCTTTCTTACTTCTTTCTTACTTCTTTCTTACTTCTTTCTTACTTCTTTCTTACTTCTTTCTTACATCTTTCTTACTTCTTTCTTACTTCTTTCTTACTTCTTTCTTTCCTCTTTCTTATTTCTTTCTAACTTCTTTTTTCTTCTTTCTTTTTTTCTTTCTTTCTTCTTTCTTTCTTACTTCTTTCTTACTTCTTTCTTACTTCTTTCTTTCTTACTTCTTTCTTACTTCTTTCGTACTTCTTTCTTTCTTACTACTTTCTTACTTCTTTCTTACTTCTTTCTTACTTCTTTTTTATTTCTTTCTTACTTCTTTCTAACTTCTTTCTTACTTCTTTCTTCTTTCTTACTTCTTTCCTTCTTACTTCTTTCTAACTTCTTTTTTCTTCTTTCTTACTTCTTTCCTTCTTACTTCTTTCTTACTTCTTTCTTACTTCTTTCTTACTTCTTCCTTACTTTTTTCTTTCTATTTCTTACTTCTTTCTTACTTCTTTCTTTCTTCTTTCTTCCTTCTTTCTTTCTTACTTCTTTCTTTCTTCTTTCTTACTTCTTTCTTACATCTTTTTTAATTCTTTCTTACTTCTTTCTTACTTCTTTTTTTCTTACTTCTTTCTTACTTCTTTCTTACTTCTTTCTTATTATTTCTTACTTCTTTCTTACTTCTTTTTTCTTCTTTCTTACTTCTTTCTTTCTTACTTCTTTCTTACTTCTTTCTTACTTCTTTCTTACTTCTTTCTTTCTTCTTTCTTACTTCTTTCTTACTTCTTTCTTTCTTCTTTCTTTCTTCTTTCTTACTTCTTTCTCACTTCTTTCTTTCTTCTTTCTTTCTTCTTTCTTTCTTCTTTCTTACTTCTTTCTTTCTTCTTTCTTACTTCTTTCTTACTTCTTTCTTACTTCTTTCTTACTTCTTTCTTACTTCTTTCTTTCTTCTTTCTTACTTCTTTCTTACTTCTTTCTTTCTTCTTTCTTTCTTCTTTCTTACTTCTTTCTTTCTTCTTTCTTACTTCTTTCTTACTTCTTTCTTACTTCTTTCCTACTTCTTTCTTACTTCTTTCTTTCTTACTTCTTTCTTACTTCTTTCTTACTTCTTTCTTTCTTCTTTCTTACTTCTTTCTTTCTTCTTTCTTACTTCTATCTTTCTTACTTCTTTCTTACTTCTTTCTTACTTCTTTCTTACTTCTTTCTAACTTCTTTCTTACTTCTTTCTTAATTCTTTCTTACTTCTTTCTTTCTTCTTTCTTTCTTCTTTCTTCTTTCTTACTTCTTTCTTTCTTACTTCTTTCTTACTTCTTTCTTACTTCTTTCTTACTTCTTTCTTACTTCTTTCTAACTTCTTTTTTCTTCTTTCTTTCTTCTTTCTTACTTCTTTCTTTGTTCTTACTTCTTTCTTACTTCTTTCTTACTTCTTTCTTTCTTACTTCTTTCTTACTTCTTTCTTACTTCTTTCTACTTTCTTTCTTACTTCTTTCTTACTTCTTTCTTACTTCTTTCTTACTTCTTTCTTTCTTCTTTCTTACTTCTTTCTTACTTCTTTCTTACTTCTTTCTTTCATCTTTCTTCCTTCTTTCTTTCTTACTTCTTTCTTACTTCTTTCTTACTTCTTTTTAACTTCTTTTTTCTTCTTTCTTATTTCTTTCCTTCTTACTTCTTTCTTACTTCTTTCTTACTTATTTCTAACTTCTTTTTTCTTCTTTCTTTCTTCTTTCTTTCTTCTTTCTTACTTCTTTCTTACTTCTTTCTTACTTCTTTCTTACTTCTTTCTTACTTCTTTCTTTCTTCTTTCTTTCTTCTTTCTTACTTATTTCTTTCTTACTTCTTTCTTACTTCTTTCGTACTTCTTTTTTAGTTCTTTCTTTCTTACTTCTTTCTTACTTCTTTCTTACTTCTTTCTGACTTCTTTCTTACTTCTTTCTTCTTTCTTTCTTACTGCTTTCTTACTTCTTTCTTACTTCTTTCTTACTTCTTTCTTACTTCTTTCTAACTTCTTTTTTCTTCTTTCTTTCTTCTTTCTTTCTTCTTTCTTACTTCTTTCTTACTTCTTTCTTACTTCTTTCTTACTTCTTTCTAACTTCTTTCTTACTTCTTTCTTACTTCTTTCTTTCTTACTTCTTTCTTACTTCTTTCTTACTTCTTTCTTACTTCTTTCTAACTTCTTTTTTCTTCTTTCTTACTTCTTTCCTTCTTACTTCTTACTTACTTCTTTCTTATTCTTTCTTACTTCTTTCTTACTTCTTTCGTACTTCTTTCTTACTTCTTTCTTTCTTACTTCTTTCTTACTTCTTTCTTACTTCTTTCTTCTTTCTTTCTTTCTTCTTTCTTACTTCTTTCTTTCTTCTTTCTTACTTCTTTCTTACTTCTTTCTTACTTCTTTCTTACTTCTTTCTTAATTCTTTCTAACTTCTTTCTTACTTCTTTCTTCTTTCTTACTTCTTTCTTTCTTTCTTCTTTCTTACTTCTTTCTTACTTCTTTCTTACTTCTTTCTAACTTCTTTTTTCTTATTTCTTACTTCTTTCCTTCTTACTTCTTTCTTACTTCTTTCTTACTTCTTTTTTACTTCTTTCTTACTTCTTTCTAACTTCTTTCTTACTTCTTTCTTCTTTCTTAACTTCTTTCCTTCTTACTTCTTTCTAACTTCTTTTTACTTCTTTCTTACTTCTTTCCTTCTTACTTCTTTCTTAATTCTTTCTTACTTCTTTCTTACTTCTTTCTTTCTTCTTTCTTACTTCTTTCTTACTTCTTTCTTACTTCTTTCTTACTTCTTTCTTACTTCTTTCTAACTTCTTTTTTCTTCTTTCTTACTTCTTTCCTTCTTCCTTCATTCTTACTTCTTTCTTACTTCTTTCTTACTTCTTTCTTACTTCTTTCTTACTTCTTTCTTTCTATTTCTTACTTCTTTCTTATTTCTTTCTTTCTTCTTTCTTCCTTCTTTCTTTCTTACTTCTTTCTTTCTTCTTTCTTACTTCTTTCTTACCTCTTTCTTACTTCTTTCTTACTTCTTTTTTTTTCTTTCTTTCTTCTTTCTTACTTATTTCTTTCTTACTTCTTTCTTACGTCTTTCGTACTTCTTTCTTACTTCTTTCTTTCTTACTTCTTTCTTACTTCTTTCTTTCTTGCTTGTTTCTTACTTCTTTCTTACTTCTTTCTTTCTTCTTTCTAACTTCTTTTTTCTTCTTTCTTACTTCTTTCCTTCTTACTTCTTTCTTACTTCTTTCTTACTTCTTTCTTACTTCTTTCTTACTTCTTTCTTACTTCTTTCTAAGTTCTTTTTTCTTCTTTCTTTCTTCTTTCTTTCTTCTTTCTTACTTCTTTCTTACTTCTTTCTTCTTTCTTTCTTCTTTCTTACTTCTTTCTTCTTTCTTACTTATTTCTTACTTCTTTCTTACTTCTTTCTAACTTCTTTTTTCTTCTTTCTTTCTTCTTTCTTACTTTTTTCTTTCTTCTTTCTTACTTTTTTCTTACTTCTTTCTTATTTCTTTCTTACTTCTTTCTTACTTCTTTCTTACTTCTTTCTTTCTTACTTCTTTCTTACTTCTTTCTTACTTCTTTCTTACTTCTTTCTTTCTATTTCTTACTTCTTTCTTACTTCTTTCTTTCTTCTTTCTTCCTTCTTTCTTACTTTTTTCTTTCTTTCTTACTTCTTTCTTACTTCTTTCTTACTTCTTTCTTACTTCTTTCTTACTTCTTTCTTACATCTTTCTTACTTCTTTCTTACTTCTTTCTTACTTCTTTCTTTCCTCTTTCTTATTTCTTTCTAACTTCTTTTTTCTTCTTTCTTTTTTTCTTTCTTTCTTCTTTCTTTCTTACTTCTTTCTTACTTCTTTCTTACTTCTTTCTTTCTTACTTCTTTCTTACTTCTTTCGTACTTCTTTCTTTCTTACTACTTTCTTACTTCTTTCTTACTTCTTTCTTACTTCTTTTTTATTTCTTTCTTACTTCTTTCTAACTTCTTTCTTACTTCTTTCTTCTTTCTTACTTCTTTCCTTCTTACTTCTTTCTAACTTCTTTTTTCTTCTTTCTTACTTCTTTCCTTCTTACTTCTTTCTTACTTCTTTCTTACTTCTTTCTTACTTCTTCCTTACTTTTTTCTTTCTATTTCTTACTTCTTTCTTACTTCTTTCTTTCTTCTTT
Organism: Columba livia; assembly: GCF_036013475.1. Classification (NCBI taxonomy): domain Eukaryota; kingdom Metazoa; phylum Chordata; class Aves; order Columbiformes; family Columbidae; genus Columba; species Columba livia. Next base: position 379,216 of record NW_027043071.1, read on the forward strand.
CTTCCTTCTTTCTTTCTTACTTCTTTCTTTCTTCTTTCTTACTTCTTTCTTACATCTTTTTTAATTCTTTCTTACTTCTTTCTTACTTCTTTTTTTCTTACTTCTTTCTTACTTCTTTCTTACTTCTTTCTTATTATTTCTTACTTCTTTCTTACTTCTTTTTTCTTCTTTCTTACTTCTTTCTTTCTTACTTCTTTCTTACTTCTTTCTTACTTCTTTCTTACTTCTTTCTTTCTTCTTTCTTACTTCTTTCTTACTTCTTTCTTTCTTCTTTCTTTCTTCTTTCTTACTTCTTTCTCACTTCTTTCTTTCTTCTTTCTTTCTTCTTTCTTTCTTCTTTCTTACTTCTTTCTTTCTTCTTTCTTACTTCTTTCTTACTTCTTTCTTACTTCTTTCTTACTTCTTTCTTACTTCTTTCTTTCTTCTTTCTTACTTCTTTCTTACTTCTTTCTTTCTTCTTTCTTTCTTCTTTCTTACTTCTTTCTTTCTTCTTTCTTACTTCTTTCTTACTTCTTTCTTACTTCTTTCCTACTTCTTTCTTACTTCTTTCTTTCTTACTTCTTTCTTACTTCTTTCTTACTTCTTTCTTTCTTCTTTCTTACTTCTTTCTTTCTTCTTTCTTACTTCTATCTTTCTTACTTCTTTCTTACTTCTTTCTTACTTCTTTCTTACTTCTTTCTAACTTCTTTCTTACTTCTTTCTTCTTTCTTACTTATTTCTTTCTTACTTCTTTCTTACTTCTTTCTGACTTCTTTCTTCTTTCTTCTTTCTTTCTCACTTCTTTCTTAATTCTTTCTTACTTCTTTCTTTCTTCTTTCTTTCTTCTTTCTTCTTTCTTACTTCTTTCTTTCTTACTTCTTTCTTACTTCTTTCTTACTTCTTTCTTACTTCTTTCTTACTTCTTTCTAACTTCTTTTTTCTTCTTTCTTTCTTCTTTCTTACTTCTTTCTTTGTTCTTACTTCTTTCTTACTTCTTTCTTACTTCTTTCTTTCTTACTTCTTTCTTACTTCTTTCTTACTTCTTTCTACTTTCTTTCTTACTTCTTTCTTACTTCTTTCTTACTTCTTTCTTACTTCTTTCTTTCTTCTTTCTTACTTCTTTCTTACTTCTTTCTTACTTCTTTCTTTCATCTTTCTTCCTTCTTTCTTTCTTACTTCTTTCTTACTTCTTTCTTACTTCTTTTTAACTTCTTTTTTCTTCTTTCTTATTTCTTTCCTTCTTACTTCTTTCTTACTTCTTTCTTACTTATTTCTAACTTCTTTTTTCTTCTTTCTTTCTTCTTTCTTTCTTCTTTCTTACTTCTTTCTTACTTCTTTCTTACTTCTTTCTTACTTCTTTCTTACTTCTTTCTTTCTTCTTTCTTTCTTCTTTCTTACTTATTTCTTTCTTACTTCTTTCTTACTTCTTTCGTACTTCTTTTTTAGTTCTTTCTTTCTTACTTCTTTCTTACTTCTTTCTTACTTCTTTCTGACTTCTTTCTTACTTCTTTCTTCTTTCTTTCTTACTGCTTTCTTACTTCTTTCTTACTTCTTTCTTACTTCTTTCTTACTTCTTTCTAACTTCTTTTTTCTTCTTTCTTTCTTCTTTCTTTCTTCTTTCTTACTTCTTTCTTACTTCTTTCTTACTTCTTTCTTACTTCTTTCTAACTTCTTTCTTACTTCTTTCTTACTTCTTTCTTTCTTACTTCTTTCTTACTTCTTTCTTACTTCTTTCTTACTTCTTTCTAACTTCTTTTTTCTTCTTTCTTACTTCTTTCCTTCTTACTTCTTACTTACTTCTTTCTTATTCTTTCTTACTTCTTTCTTACTTCTTTCGTACTTCTTTCTTACTTCTTTCTTTCTTACTTCTTTCTTACTTCTTTCTTACTTCTTTCTTCTTTCTTTCTTTCTTCTTTCTTACTTCTTTCTTTCTTCTTTCTTACTTCTTTCTTACTTCTTTCTTACTTCTTTCTTACTTCTTTCTTAATTCTTTCTAACTTCTTTCTTACTTCTTTCTTCTTTCTTACTTCTTTCTTTCTTTCTTCTTTCTTACTTCTTTCTTACTTCTTTCTTTCTTCTTTTTCTTCTTTCCTACTTCTTTCTTTCTTCTTTCTTACATCTTTCTTACTTCTTTCTTACTTCTTTCTTACTTCTTTCTTACTTCTTTCTTACTTCTTTCTTACTTCTTTCTTACTTCTTTCTTTCTATTTCTTACTTCTTTCTTACTTCTTTCTTTCTTCTTTCTTCCTTCTTTCTTTCTTACTTCTTTCTTTCTTCTTTCTTACTTCTTTCTTACTTCTTTCTTACTTCTTTCTTACTTCTTTCTTACTTCTTTCTAACTTCTTTTTTCTTCTTTCTTACTTCTTTCCTTCTTACTTCTTTCTTACTTCTTTCTTGCTTCTTTCTTACTTCTTTCTTACTTCTTTCTAAGTTCTTTTTTCTTCTTTCTTTCTTCTTTCTTTCTTCTTTCTTAATTCTTCCTTACTTCTTTCTTACTTCTTTCTTACTTCTTTCTTTCTTCTTTCTTACTTCTTTCTTTCTTCTTTCTTACTTCTTTCTTTCTTCTTTCTTACTTCTTTCTTACTTCTTTCTTACTTCTTTCTATCTACTTTTTTCTTCTTTCTTTCTTCTTTCTTACTTATTTCTTTCTTACTTCTTTCTTACTTCTTTCTTACTTCTTTCTTTCTTCGTTCTTACTTCTTTCTTACTTCTTTCTTACTTCTTTCTTACATCTTTCTAACTTCTTTTTTCTTCTTTCTTTCTTCTTTCTTACTTATTTCTTTCTTACTTCTTTCTTACGTCTTTCGTACTTCTTTTTTAGTTCTTTCTTTCTTACTTCTTTCTTACTTCTTTCTTACTTCTTTCTTACTTCTTTCTTACTTCTTTCTTACTTCTTTCTTCTTTCTTTCTTACTTCTTTCTTACTTCTTTCTGACTTCTTTCATACTTCTTTCTTTCTTACTTCTTTCTTACTTCTTTCTTACTTCTTTCTTACTTCTTTCTTACTTCTTTCTTACTTCTTTCTTTCTTCTTTCTTTCTTACTTCTTTCTTACTTCTTTCTTACTTCCTTCTTACTCCTTTCTTACTTCTTTCTAACTTCTTTTTTCTTCTTTCTTTTTTTTCTTTCTTTTTTCTTTCTTTCCTACTTCTTTCTTACTTCTTTCTTACTTCTTTCATTCTTACTTCTTTCTTACTTCTTTCGTACTTCTTTCTTTCTTTCTTCTTTCTTACTTCTTTCTTTCTTACTTCTTTCTTACTTCTTTCTTACTTCTTTCTTACTTCTTTCTTACTTCTTTCTTTCTTACTTCTTTCTTACTTCTTTCTTACTTCTTTCTTTCTTCTTTCTTACTTCTTTCTTACTTCTTTATTTCTTCTTTCTTACTTCTAACTTTCTTACTTCTTTCTTACTTCTTTCTTACTTCTTTCTAACTTCTTTCTTACTTCTTTCTTCTTTCTTACTTCTTTCTTTCTTACTTCTTTCTTACTTCTTTCTTACTTCTTTCTGACTTCTTTCTTCTTTCTTCTTTCTTTCTCACTTCTTTCTTACTTCTTTCTTACTTCTTTCTTTCTTCTTTCTTACTTCTTTCTTACTTCTTTATTTCTTCTTTCTTACTTCTATCTTTCTTACTTCTTTGTTACTTCTTTCTTACTTCTTTCTAACTTCTTTCTTACTTCTTTCTTCTTTCTTACTTATTTCTTTCTTACTTCTTTCTTACTTCTTTCTTACTTCTTTCTGACTTCTTTCTTCTTTCTTCTTTCTTTCTTACTTCTTTCTTACTTCTTTCTTACTTCTTTCTTACTTTTTTCTTACTTCTTTCTTACTTCTTTCTTACTTCTTTCTTACTTCTTTCTTTCTTCTTTCTTCCTTCTTTCTTTCTTCTTTCTTCCTTCTTTCTTTCTTACTTCTTTCTTACTTCTTTCTTACTTCTTTTTAACTTCTTTTTTCTTCTTTCTTTCTTCTTTCCTTCTTACTTCTTTCTTTCTTTCTTCTTTCTTACTTCTTTCTTACTTCTTTCTTTCTTCTTTCTTTCTTCTTTCTTCTTACTTTCTTCTTTCTTACTTCTTTCTTACTTCTTTCTTACTTCTTTCTTACTTCTTTCTTAATTCTTTCTTACTTCTTTCTTACTTCTTTCTTACTTCTTTCTTACTTCTTTCTTACTTCTTTCTTTCTTGCTTGTTTCTTACTTCTTTCTTACTTCTTTCTTTCTTCTTTCTTACTTCTTTCTTACTTCTTTCTTACTTATTTCTAACTTCTTTTTTCTTCTTTCTTACTTCTTTCCTTCTTACTTCTTTCTTACTTCTTTCTTACTTCTTTCTTACTTCTTTCTAACTTCTTTTTTCTTCTTTCTTTCTGCTTTCTTACTTCTTTCTTACTTCTTTCTTACTTCTTTCTTACTTCTTTCTTACTTCTTTCTTACTTCTTTTTTCTTCTTTCTTTCTTCTTTCTTTCTTCTTTTTTACTTCTTTCTTTCTTCTTTCTTACTTCTTTCTTACTTCTTTCTTACTTCTTTCTTACTTCTTTCTTACTTCTTTCTTACTTCTTTCTAACTTCTTTCTTACTTCTTTCTTTCTTACTTCTTTCTTACTTCTTTCTTACTTCTTTCTTACTTCTTTCTTACTTCTTTCTTACTTCTTTCTAACTTCTTTCTTACTTCTTTCTTTCCTACTTCTTTCTTACTTCTTTCTTACTTCTTTCTTACTTCTTTCTTACTTCTTTCTTACTTCTTTCTTTCTTCTTTCTTTCTTCTCTCTTTCTTCTCTCTTTCTTCTTTCTTTCTTCTTTCTTTCTTCATTCTTTCTTCTTTCTTACTTCTTTCTTACTTCTTTATTTCTTTCTTCTTGCTTTCTTCATTCTTTCTATTTTCCAAATTCTTTCTAACTTCTTTCTTACTTCTTTCTTTCTTACTTCTTTCTTACTTCTTTCTTACTTCTATCTTTCTTACTTCTTTCTTACTTCTTTCTTACTTCTTTCTTTCTTCTTTCTTACTTCTTTCTTACTTCTTTCTTACTTCTTTCTTACTTCTTTCTTTCTTACTTCTTTCTTACTTCTTTCTTACTTCTTTCTTACTTCTTTCTTACTTCTTTCTTACTTCTTTCTTACTTCTTTCTTACTTCTTTCTTTCTTACTTCTTTCTTACTTCTTTCTTAATTCTTTCTTTCTTCTTTCTTACTTCATTCTTACTTCTTTCTTACTTCTTTCTAACTTCTTTTTTCTTCTTTCTTACTTCTTTCCTTCTTACTTCTTTCTTACTTCTTTCTTACTTCTTTCTAACTTCTTTTTTCTTCTTTCTTTCTTCTTTCTTTCTGCTTTCTTACTTCTTTCTTACTTCTTTCTTACTTCTTTCTTACTTCTTTTTTCTTCTTTCTTTCTTCTTTCTTTCTTCTTTCTTACTTCTTTCTTTCTTCTTTCTTACTTCTTTCTTACTTATTTCTTACTTCTTTCTTACTTCTTTCTTACTTCTTTCTTACTTCTTTCTAACTTCTTTCTTACTTCTTTCTTTCTTACTTCTTTCTTACTTCTTTCTTACTTCTTTCTTACTTCTTTCTAACTTCTTTCTTACTTCTTTCTTTCCTACTTCTTTCTTACTTCTTTCTTACTTCTTTCTTACTTCTTTCTTACTTGTTTCTTACTTCTTTCTTTCTTCTTTCTTTCTTCTCTCTTTCTTCTCTCTTTCTTCTTTCTTTCTTCTTTCTTTCTTCATTCTTTCTTCTTTCTTACTTCTTTCTTACTTCTTTATTTCTTTCTTCTTGCTTTCTTCATTCTTTCTATTTTCCAAATTCTTTCTAACTTCTTTCTTAATTCTTTCTTTCTTACTTCTTTCTTACTTCTTTCTTACTTCTTTCTTACTTCTTTCTTACTTCTTTCTTTCTTACTTCTTTCTTACTTCTTTCTTACTTCTTTCTAACTTCTTTTTCTTCTTTCTTACTTCTTTCCTTCTTACTTCTTTCTTACTACTTTCTTAATTCTTTCTTACTTCTTTCTTACTTCTTTCTTACTTCTTTCTTACTTATTTTTTCTTCTTTCTTTCTTCCTTCTTTCTTCTTTCTTACTTCTTTCTTTCTTCTTTCTTACTTCGTTCTTACTCCTTTCTTACTTCTTTCTTACTTCTTTCTTACTTCTTTCTTACTTCTTTCTAACTTCTTTCTTACTTCTTTCTTTCTTACTTCTTTCTTACTTCTTTCTTACTTCTTTCTTACTTCTTTCTAACTTCTTTCTTACTTCTTTCTTTCCTACTTTTTTCTTACTTCTTTCTTACTTCTTTCTTACATATTTCTTACTTCTTTCTTACTTCTTTCTTTCTTCTTTCTTTCTTCTCTCTTTCTTCTCTCTTTCTTCTTTCTTTCTTCTTTCTTTCTTCATTCTTTCTTCTTTCTTACTTCTTTCTTACTTCTTTATTTCTTTCTTCTTGCTTTCTTCATTCTTTCTATTTTCCAAATTCTTTCTAACTTCTTTCTTACTTCTTTCTAACTTCTTTCTTACTTCTTTCTTTCTTCTTTCTAACTTCTTTCTTACTTCTTTCTTACTTCTTTCTAACTTCTTTCTTTCTTCTTTCTTTCTTCTTTCTTTCTTCTTTCTTTCTTCTTTCTTTCTTACTTCTTTCTTACTTTTTTCTTTCTTACTTCATTCTTTCTTACTTCTTTCTTACTTCTTTCGTACTTCTTTCTTACTTCTTTCGTACTTCTTTCTTACTTCTTTCTTACTTCTTTCGTACTTCTTTCTTTCTTACTTCTTTCTTACTTCTTTCTTACTTCTCTCTTACTTCTTTCTTACTTCTTTCTAACTTCTTTCTTACTTCTTTCTTTCTTACTTCTTTCTTACTTCTTTCTTACTTCTTTCTTACTTCTTTCTTACTTCTTTCTTACTTCTTTCTTACTTCTTTCTTTCCTACTTCTTTCTTACTTCTTTCTTACTTCTTTCTTACTTCTTTCTTACTTCTTTCTTTCTTCTTTCTTTCTTCTTTCTTTCTTCTCTCTTTCTTCTCTCTTTCTTCTTTCTTTCTTCTTTCTTTCTTCATTCTTTCTTCTTTCTTACTTATTTCTTACTTCTTTATTTCTTTCTTCTTGCTTTCTTCATTCTTTCTATTTTCCAAATTCTTTCTAACTTCTTTCTTACTTCTTTCTAACTTCTTTCTTACTTCTTTCTTACTTCTTTCTAACTTCTTTCTTACTTCTTTCTTTCTTCTTTCTTTCTTCTTTCTTACTTCTTTCTTACTTCTTTCTTAATTCTTTCTTACTTCGTTCTTACTTCTTTCTTACTTCTTTCTTACTTCTTTCTAACTTCTTTTTTCTTCTTTCTTTTTTTCTTTCTTTCTTTTTTCTTTCTTACTTCTTTCTTACTTCTTTCTTACTTCTTTCTTTCTTACTTCTTTCTTACTTCTTTCGTACTTCTTTCTTTCTTACTTCTTTCTTACTTCTTTCTTACTTCTTTCTTTCTTACTTCTTTCTTACTTCTTTCGTACTTCTTTCTTTCTTACTTCTTTCTTACTTCTTTCTTACTTCTTTCTTACTTCTTTTTTACTTCTTTCTTACTTCTTTCTAACTTCTTTCTTACTAATTTCTTCTTTCTTACTTCTTTCCTTCTTACTTCTTTCTTACTTCTTTCTTACTTCTTTCTTACTTCTTTCTTTCTTCTTTCTTAATTCTTTCTTACTTCTTTCTTACTTCTTTTTTCTTCTTTCTTTCTTCTTTCTTTCTTCTTTTTTACTTCTTTCTTTCTTCTTTCTTACTTCTTTCTTACTTCTTTCTTACTTCTTTCTTACTTCTTTCTTACTTCTTTCTTACTTCTTTCTTACTTCTTTCTAACTTCTTTCTTACTTCTTTCTTTCTTACTTCTTTCTTACTTCTTTCTTACTTCTTTCTTACTTCTTTCTTACTTCTTTCTTACTTCTTTCTAACTTCTTTCTTACTTCTTTCTTTCCTACTTCTTTCTTACTTCTTTCTTACTTCTTTCTTACTTCTTTCTTACTTCTTTCTTACTTCTTTCTTTCTTCTTTCTTTCTTCTCTCTCTCTTCTCTCTTTCTTCTTTCTTTCTTCTTTCTTTCTTCATTCTTTCTTCTTTCTTACTTCTTTCTTACTTCTTTATTTCTTTCTTCTTGCTTTCTTCATTCTTTCTATTTTCCAAATTCTTTCTAACTTCTTTCTTACTTCTTTCTTTCTTACTTCTTTCTTACTTCTTTCTTACTTCTATCTTTCTTACTTCTTTCTTACTTCTTTCTTACTTCTTTCTTTCTTCTTTCTTACTTCTTTCTTACTTCTTTCTTACTTCTTTCTTACTTCTTTCTTTCTTACTTCTTTCTTACTTCTTTCTTACTTCTTTCTTACTTCTTTCTTACTTCTTTCTTACTTCTTTCTTACTTCTTTCTTTCTTACTTCTTTCTTACTTCTTTCTTAATTCTTTCTTTCTTCTTTCTTACTTCATTCTTACTTCTTTCTTACTTCTTTCTAACTTCTTTTTTCTTCTTTCTTACTTCTTTCCTTCTTACTTCTTTCTTACTTCTTTCTTACTTCTTTCTAACTTCTTTTTTCTTCTTTCTTTCTTCTTTCTTTCTGCTTTCTTACTTCTTTCTTACTTCTTTCTTACTTCTTTCTTACTTCTTTCTTACTTCTTTTTTCTTCTTTCTTTCTTCTTTCTTTCTTCTTTCTTACTTCTTTCTTTCTTCTTTCTTACTTCTTTCTTACTTCTTTCTTACTTCTTTCTTACTTCTTTCTTACTTCTTTCTTACTTCTTTCTAACTTCTTTCTTACTTCTTTCTTTCTTACTTCTTTCTTACTTCTTTCTTACTTCTTTCTTACTTCTTTCTTACTTCTTTCTAACTTCTTTCTTACTTCTTTCTTTCCTACTTCTTTCTTACTTCTTTCTTACTTCTTTCTTACTTCTTTCTTACTTGTTTCTTACTTCTTTCTTTCTTCTTTCTTTCTTCTCTCTTTCTTCTCTCTTTATTCTTTCTTTCTTCTTTCTTTCTTCATTCTTTCTTCTTTCTTACTTCTTTCTTACTTCTTTATTTCTTTCTTCTTGCTTTCTTCATTCTTTCTATTTTCCAAATTCTTTCTAACTTCTTTCTTAATTCTTTCTTTCTTACTTCTTTCTTACTTCTTTCTTACTTCTTTCTTACTTCTTTCTTACTTCTTTCTTTCTTACTTCTTTCTTACTTCTTTCTTAATTCATTCTTTCTTCTTTCTTACTTCTTTCTTACTTCTTTCTTACTTCTTTCTAACTTCTTTTTTCTTCTTTCTTACTTCTTTCCTTCTTACTTCTTTCTTACTACTTTCTTAATTCTTTCTTACTTCTTTCTTACTTCTTTCTTACTTCTTTCTTACTTCTTTTTTCTTCTTTCTTTCTTCCTTCTTTCTTCTTTCTTACTTCTTTCTTTCTTCTTTCTTACTTCGTTCTTACTTCTTTCTTACTTCTTTCTTACTTCTTTCTTACTTCTTTCTTACTTCTTTCTAACTTCTTTCTTACTTCTTTCTTTCTTACTTCTTTCTTATTTCTTTCTTACTTCTTTCTTACTTCTTTCTTACTTCTTTCTAACTTCTTTCTTACTTCTTTCTTTCCTACTTTTTTCTTACTTCTTTCTTCCTTCTTTCTTACATATTTCTTACTTCTTTCTTACTTCTTTCTTTCTTCTTTCTTTCTTCTCTCTTTCTTCTCTCTTTCTTCTTTCTTTCTTCTTTCTTTCATCATTCTTTCTTCTTTCTTACTTCTTTCTTACTTCTTTATTTCTTTCTTCTTGCTTTCTTCATTCTTTCTATTTTCCAAATTCTTTCTAACTTCTTTCTTACTTCTTTCTAACTTCTTTCTTACTTCTTTCTTACTTCTTTCTAACTTCTTTCTTACTTCTTTCTTACTTCTTTCTATCTTCTTTCTTTCTTCTTTCTTTCTTCTTTCTTTCTTCTTTCTTTCTTACTTCTTTCTTACTTTTTTCTTTCTTACTTCTTTCTTTCTTACTTCTTTCTTACTTCTTTCGTACTTCTTTCTTACTTCTTTCTTACTTCTTTCGTACTTCTTTCTTTCTTACTTCTTTCTTCTTTCTTCTTTCTTACTACTTTCTTACTACTTTCTTTCTTCTTTCTTACTTCTTTCTTACTTCTTTCTTACTTCTTTCTTACTTCTTTCTTTCTTCTTTCTTTATTCTTTCTTACTTCTTTCTTTCTTACTTCTTTCCTACTTCTTTCTTACTTCTTTCTTACTTCTTTCTTACTTCTTTCTTACTTCTTTCTAACTTCTTTTTTCTTCTTTCTTTTTTTCTTTCTTTCTTCTTTCTTTCTTACTTCTTTCTTACTTCTTTCTTACTTCTTTATTTCTTACTTCTTTCTTACTTCATTCGTACTTCTTTCTTTCTTACTTCTTTCTTACTTCTTTCTTACTTCTTTCTTACTTCTCTTTTACTTCTTTCTTACTTCTTTCTAACTTCTTTCTTACTTCTTTCTTCTTTCTTACTTCTTTCCTTCTTACTTCTTCCTAACTTCTTTTTTCTTCTTTCTTACTTCTTTCCTTCTTACTTCTTTCTTACTTCTTTCTTACTTCTTTCTTACTTCTTTCTTTCTTCTTTCTTACTTCTTTCTTACTTCTTTCTTACTTCTTTCTTACTTCTATCTTTCTTACTTCTTTCTTACTTCTTTCTTACTTCTTTCTTACTTCTTTCTTACTTCTTTCTTTCTATTTCTTACTTCTTTCTTACTTCTTTCTTTCTTCTTTCTTTCTTCTTTCTTACTTTTTTCTTTCTTCTTTCTTACTTCTCTCTTACTTCTTTCTTACTTCTTTCTTACTTCTTTCTTTCTTACTTCTTTCTTACATCTTTCTTACTTCTTTCTTTCTTCTTTCTTACTTCTTTCTTACTTCTTTCTTACTTCTTTCTTACTTCTTTCTTTCTTACTTCTTTCTTACTTCTTTCTTAATTCTTTCTTTCTTCTTTCTTACTTCTTTCTTACTTCTTTCTTACTTCTTTCTAACTTCTTTTTTCTTCTTTCTTACTTCTTTCCTTCTTACTTCTTTCTTACTACTTTCTTAATTCTTTCTTACTTCTTTCTTACTTCTTTCTTACTTCTTTCTAACTTCTTTTTTCTTCTTTCTTTCTGCTTTCTTACTTCTTTCTTACTTCTTTCTTACTTCTTTCTTACTTCTTTCTTACTTCTTTCTTACTTCTTTTTTCTTCTTTCTTTCTTCTTTCTTTCTTCTTTCTTACTTCTTTCTTTCTTCTTTCTTACTTCTTTCTTACTTCTTTCTTACTTCTTTCTTACTTCTTTCTTACTTCTTTCTTACTTCTTTCTAACTTCTTTCTTACTTCTTTCTTTCTTACTTCTTTCTTACTTCTTTCTTACTTCTTTTTTACTTCTTTCTTACTTCTTTCTTACTTCTTTCTAACTTCTTTCTTACTTCTTTCTTTCCTACTTCTTTCTTACTTCTTTCTTACTTCTTTCTTACTTCTTTCTTACTTCTTTCTTACTTCTTTCTTAATTCTTTCTTTCTTCTTTCTTTCTTCTCTCTTTCTTCTCTCTTTCTTCTTTCTTTCTTCTTTCTTTCTTCATTCTTTCTTCTTTCTTACTTCTTTCTTACTTCTTTATTTCTTTCTTCTTGCTTTCTTCATTCTTTCTATTTTCCAAATTCTTTCTAACTTCTTTCTTACTTCTTTCTTTCTTACTTCTTTCTTACTTCTTTCTTACTTCTTCCTTACTTCTTTCTTACTTCTTTCTTTCTTACTTCTTTCTTACTTCTTTCTTAATTCTTTCTTTCTTCTTTCTTACTTCTTTCTTACTTCTTTCTTACTTCTTTCTAACTTCTTTTTTCTTCTTTCTTACTTCTTTCCTTCTTACTTCTTTCTTACTACTTTCTTAATTCTTTCTTACTTCTTTCTTACTTCTTTCTTACTTCTTTCTTACTTCTTTTTTCTTCTTTCTTTCTTCCTTCTTTCTTCTTTCTTACTTCTTTCTTTCTTCTTTCTTACTTCTTTCTTACTTCTTTCTTACTTCTTTCTTACTTCTTTCTTACTTCTTTCTTACTTCTTTCTAACTTCTTTCTTACTTCTTTCTTTCTTACTTCTTTCTTACTTCTTTCTTACTTCTTTCTTTCCTACTTTTTTCTTACTTCTTTCTTACTTCTTTCTTACATATTTCTTACTTCTTTCTTACTTCTTTCTTTCTTCTTTCTTTCTTCTCTCTTTCTTCATTCTGTCTTCTTTCTTACTTCTTTCTTACTTCTTTATTTCTTTCTTCTTGCTTTCTTCATTCTTTCTATTTTCCAAATTCTTTCTAACTTCTTTCTTACTTCTTTCTAACTTCTTTCTTACTTCTTTCTTACTTCTTTCTAACTTCTTTCTTACTTCTTTCTTACTTCTTTCTTACTTCTATCTTTCTTACTTCTTTCTTACTTCTTTCTTACTTCTATCTTTCTTACTTCTTTCTTACTTCTTTCTTACTTCTTTCTTACTTCTTTCTTACTTCTTTCTTTCTTCTTTCTTACTTCTTTCTTACTTCTTTCTTACTTCTTTCTTACTTCTATCTTTCTTACTTCTTTCTTACTTCTTTCTTACTTCTTTCTAACTTCTTTTTTCTTCTTTCTTTCTATTTCTTACTTCTTTCTTACTTCTTTCTTTCTTCTTTCTTTCTTCTTTCTTACTTTTTTCTTTCTTCTTTCTTACTTCTTTCTTTCTTCTTTCTTACTTCTTTCTTACTTCTTTCTTACTTCTTTCTAACTTCTTTTTTCTTCTTTCTTACTTCTTTCCTTCTTACTTCTTTCTTGCTACTTTCTTAATTCTTTCTTACTTCTTTCTTACTTCTTTCTTACTTCTTTCTAACTTCTTTTTTCTTCTTTCTTTCTGCTTTCTTACTTCTTTCTTACTTCTTTCTTACTTCTTTCTTACTTCTTTCTTACTTCTTTCTTACTTCTTTCTTACTTCTTTTTTCTTCTTTCTTTCTTATTTCTTTCTTCTTTTTTACTTCTTTCTTTCTTCTTTCTTACTTCTTTCTTACTTCTTTCTTACTTCTTTCTTACTTCTTTCTTACTTCTTTCTTACTTCTTTCTAACTTCTTTCTTACTTCTTTCTTTCTTACTTCTTTCTTACTTCTTTCTTACTTCTTTCTTACTTCTTTCTTACTTCTTTCTTACTTCTTTCTAACTTCTTTCTTACTTCTTTCTTTCCTACTTCTTTCTTACTTCTTTCTTACTTCTTTCTTACTTCTTTCTTACTTCTTTCTTACTTCTTTCTTTCTTCTTTCTTTCTTCTCTCTTTCTTCTCTCTTTCTTCTTTCTTTCTTCTTTCTTTCTTCATTCTTTCTTCTTTCTTACTTCTTTCTTACTTCTTTATTTCTTTCTTCTTGCTTTCTTCATTCTTTCTATTTTCCAAATTCTTTCTAACTTCTTTCTTACTTCTTTCTTTCTTACTTCTTTCTTACTTCTTTCTTACTTCTATCTTTCTTACTTCTTTCTTACTTCTTTCTTACTTCTTTCTTTCTTCTTTCTTACTTCTTTCTTACTTCTTTCTTACTTCTTTCTTACTTCTTTCTTTCTTACTTCTTTCTTACTTCTTTCTTACTTCTTTCTTACTTCTTTCTTACTTCTTTCTTACTTCTTTCTTTCTTACTTCTTTCTTACTTCTTTCTTAATTCTTTCTTTCTTCTTTCTTACTTCATTCTTACTTCTTTCTTACTTCTTTCTAACTTCTTTTTTCTTCTTTCTTACTTCTTTCCTTCTTACTTCTTTCTTACTTCTTTCTTACTTCTTTCTAACTTCTTTTTTCTTCTTTCTTTCTTCTTTCTTTCTGCTTTCTCACTTCTTTCTTACTTCTTTCTTACTTCTTTCTTACTTCTTTCTTACTTCATTTTTCTTCTTTCTTACTTCTTTCTAACTTCTTTCTTACTTCTTTCTTTCTTACTTCTTTCTTACTTCTTTCTTACTTCTTTCTTACTTCTTTCTTACTTCTTTCTAACTTCTTTCTTACTTCTTTCTTTCCTACTTCTTTCTTACTTCTTTCATACTTCTTTCTTACTTCTTTCTTACTTGTTTCTTACTTCTTTCTTTCTTCTTTCTTTCTTCTCTCTTTCTTCTCTCTTTATTCTTTCTTTCTTCTTTCTTTCTTCATTCTTTCTTCTTTCTTACTTCTTTCTTACTTCTTTATTTCTTTCTTCTTGCTTTCTTCATTCTTTCTATTTTCCAAATTCTTTCTAACTTCTTTCTTAATTCTTTCTTTCTTACTTCTTTCTTACTTCTTTCTTACTTCTTTCTTACTTCTTTCTTACTTCTTTCTTTCTTACTTCTTTCTTACTTCTTTCTTAATTCATTCTTTCTTCTTTCTTACTTCTTTCTTACTTCTTTCTTACTTCTTTCTAACTTCTTTTTTCTTCTTTCTTACTTCTTTCCTTCTTACTTCTTTCTTACTACTTTCTTAATTCTTTCTTACTTCTTTCTTACTTCTTTCTTACTTCTTTCTAACTTCTTTCATACTTCTTTCTTTCCTACTTTTTTCTTACTTCTTTCTTACTTCTTTCTTTCTTCTTTCTTACTTCGTTCTTACTTCTTTCTTACTTCTTTCTTACTTCTTTCTTACTTCTTTCTTACTTCTTTCTAACTTCTTTCTTACTTCTTTCTTTCTTACTTCTTTCTTACTTCTTTCTTACTTCTTTCTTACTTCTTTCTAACTTCTTTCTTACTTCTTTCTTTCCTACTTTTTTCTTACTTCTTTCTTACTTCTTTCTTACATATTTCTTACTTCTTTCTTACTTCTTTCTTTCTTCTTTCTTTCTTCTCTCTTTCTTCTCTCTTTCTTCTTTCTTTCTTCTTTCTTTCTTCATTCTTTCTTCTTTCTTACTTCTTTCTTACTTCTTTATTTCTTTCTTCTTGCTTTCTTCATTCTTTCTATTTTCCAAATTCTTTCTAACTTCTTTCTTACTTCTTTCTAACTTCTTTCTTACTTCTTTCTTACTTCTTTCTAACTTCTTTCTTACTTCTTTCTTACTTCTTTCTATCTTCTTTCTTTCTTCTTTCTTTCTTCTTTCTTTCTTCTTTCTTTCTTACTTCTTTCTTACTTTTTTCTTTCTTACTTCTTTCTTTCTTACTTCTTTCTTACTTCTTTCGTACTTCTTTCTTACTTCTTTCTTACTTCTTTCGTACTTCTTTCTTTCTTACTTCTTTCTTCTTTCTTACTTCTTTCTTACTACTTTCTTACTACTTTCTTTCTTCTTTCTTACTTCTTTCTTACTTCTTTCTTACTTCTTTCTTACTTCTTTCTTTCTTCTTTCTTTATTCTTTCTTACTTCTTTCTTTCTAACTTCTTTCCTACTTCTTTCTTACTTCTTTCTTACTTCTTTCTTACTTCTTTCTTACTTCTTTCTAACTTCTTTTTTCTTCTTTCTTTTTTTCTTTCTTTCTTCTTTCTTTCTTACTTCTTTCTTACTTCTTTCTTACTTCTTTCTTTCTTACTTCTTTCTTACTTCATTCGTACTTCTTTCTTTCTTACTTCTTTCTTACTTCTTTCTTACTTCTTTCTTACTTCTCTTTTACTTCTTTCTTACTTCTTTCTTACTTCTTTCTTACTTCTTTCTTACTTCTCTTTTACTTCTTTCTTACTTCTTCCTAACTTCTTTTTTCTTCTTTCTTACTTCTTTCCTTCTTACTTCTTTCTTACTTCTTTCTTACTTCTTTCTTACTTCTTTCTTTCTTCTTTCTTACTTCTTTCTTACTTCTTTCTTACTTCTTTCTTACTTCTATCATTCTTACTTCTTTCTTACTTCTTTCTTACTTCTTTCTTACTTCTTTCTTACTTCTTTCTTTCTATTTCTTACTTCTTTCTTACTTCTTTCTTTCTTCTTTCTTTCTTCTTTCTTACTTTTTTCTTTCTTCTTTCTTACTTCTCTCTTACTTCTTTCTTACTTCTTTCTTACTTCTTTCTTTCTTACTTCTTTCTTACATCTTTCTTACTTCTTTCTTTCTTCTTTCTTACTTCTTTCTTACTTCTTTCTTACTTCTTTCTTTCTTACTTCTTTCTTACTTCTTTCTTAATTCTTTCTTTCTTCTTTCTTACTTCTTTCTTACTTCTTTCTTACTTCTTTCTAACTTCTTTTTTCTTCTTTCTTACTTCTTTCCTTCTTACTTCTTTCTTACTACTTTCTTAATTCTTTCTTACTTCTTTCTTACTTCTTTCTTACTTCTTTCTAACTTCTTTTTTCTTCTTTCTTTCTGCTTTCTTACTTCTTTCTTACTTCTTTCTTACTTCTTTCTTACTTCTTTCTTACTTCTTTTTTCTTCTTTCTTTCTTCTTTCTTTCTTCTTTCTTACTTCTTTCTTTCTTCTTTCTTACTTCTTTCTTACTTCTTTCTTACTTCTTTCTTTCCTACTTCTTTCTTACTTCTTTCTTACTTCTTTCTTACTTCTTTCTTACTTCTTTCTTAATTCTTTCTTTCTTCTTTCTTTCTTCTCTCTTTCTTCTCTCTTTCTTCTTTCTTTCTTCTTTCTTTCTTCATTCTTTCTTCTTTCTTACTTCTTTCTTACTTCTTTATTTCTTTCTTCTTGCTTTCTTCATTCTTTTTATTTTCCAAATTCTTTCTAACTTCTTTCTTACTTCTTTCTTTCTTACTTCTTTCTTACTTCTTTCTTACTTCTATCTAACTTCTTTTTTCTTCTATCTTACTTCTTTCCTTCTTACTTCTTTCTTACTACTTTCTTAATTCTTTCTTAGTTCTTTCTTACTTCTTTCTTACTTCTTTCTTACTTCTTTCTTTCTTCTTTCTTTCTTCTCTCTTTCTTCTCTCTTTCTTCTTTCTTTCTTCTTTCTTTCTTCATTCTTTCTTCTTTCTTACTTCTTTCTTACTTCTTTATTTCATTCTTCTTGCTTTCTTCATTCTTTCTATTTTCCAAATTCTTTCTAACTTCTTTCTTACTTCTTTCTTTCTTACTTCTTTCTTACTTCTTTCTTACTTCTATCTTTCTTACTTCTTTCTTACTTCTTTCTTACTTCTTTCTTTCTTCTTTCTTACTTCTTTCTTACTTCTTTCTTACTTCTTTCTTACTTCTTTCTTTCTTACTTCTTTCTTACTTCTTTCTTACTTCTTTCTTACTTCTTTCTTACTTCTTTCTTACTTCTTTCTTACTTCTTTCTTTCTTACTTCTTTCTTACTTCTTTCTTAATTCTTTCTTTCTTCTTTCTTACTTCATTCTTACTTCTTTCTTACTTCTTTCTAACTTCTTTTTTCTTCTTTCTTACTTCTTTCCTTCTTACTTCTTTCTTACTTCTTTCTTACTTCTTTCTAACTTCTTTTTTCTTCTTTCTTTCTTCTTTCTTTCTGCTTTCTTACTTCTTTCTTACTTCTTTCTTACTTCTTTCTTACTTCTTTCTTACTTCTTTTTTCTTCTTTCTTTCTTCTTTCTTTCTTCTTTCTTACTTCTTTCTTTCTTCTTTCTTACTTCTTTCTTACTTCTTTCTTACTTCTTTCTTACTTCTTTCTTACTTCTTTCTTACTTCTTTCTAACTTCTTTCTTACTTCTTTCTTTCTTACTTCTTTCTTACTTCTTTCTTACTTCTTTCTTACTTCTTTCTTACTTCTTTCTAACTTCTTTCTTACTTCTTTCTTTCCTACTTCTTTCTTACTTCTTTCTTACTTCTTTCTTACTTCTTTCTTACTTCTTTCTTAATTCTTTCTTTCTTCTTTCTTTCTTCTCTCTTTCTTCTCTCTTTCTTCTTTCTTTCTTCTTTCTTTCTTCATTCTTTCTTCTTTCTTACTTCTTTCTTACTTCTTTATTTCTTTCTTCTTGCTTTCTTCATTCTTTCTATTTTCCAAATTCTTTCTAACTTCTTTCTTAATTCTTTCTTTCTTACTTCTTTCTTACTTCTTTCTTACTTCTTTCTTACTTCTTTCTTACTTCTTTCTTTCTTACTTCTTTCTTACTTCTTTCTTAATTCATTCTTTCTTCTTTCTTACTTCTTTCTTACTTCTTTCTTACTTCTTTCTAACTTCTTTTTTCTTCTTTCTTCCTTCTTTCCTTCTTACTTCTTTCTTACTACTTTCTTAATTCTTTCTTACTTCTTTCTTACTTCTTTCTTACTTCTTTCTTACTTCTTTTTTCTTCTTTCTTTCTTCCTTCTTTCTTCTTTCTTACTTCTTTCTTTCTTCTTTCTTACTTCGTTCTTACTTCTTTCTTACTTCTTTCTTACTTCTTTCTTACTTCTTTCTTACTTCTTTCTAACTTCTTTCTTACTTCTTTCTTTCTTACTTCTTTCTTATTTCTTTCTTACTTCTTTCTTACTTCTTTCTAACTTCTTTCTTACTTCTTTCTTTCCTACTTTTTTCTTACTTCTTTCTTACTTCTTTCTTACATATTTCTTACTTCTTTCTTACTTCTTTCTTTCTTCTTTCTTTCTTCTCTCTTTCTTCTCTCTTTCTTCTTTCTTTCTTCTTTCTTTCTTCATTCTTTCTTCTTTCTTACTTCTTTCTTACTTCTTTATTTCTTTCTTCTTGCTTTCTTCATTCTTTCTATTTTCCAAATTCTTTCTAACTTCTTTCTTACTTCTTTCTAACTTCTTTCTTACTTCTTTCTTACTTCTTTCTAACTTCTTTCTTACTTCTTTCTTACTTCTTTCTATCTTCTTTCTTTCTTCTTTCTTTCTTCTTTCTTTCTTCTTTCTTTCTTACTTCTTTCTTACTTTTTTCTTTCTTACTTCTTTCTTTCTTACTTCTTTCTTACTTCTTTCGTACTTCTTTCTTACTTCTTTCTTACTTCTTTCGTACTTCTTTCTTTCTTACTTCTTTCTTCTTTCTTCTTTCTTACTACTTTCTTACTACTTTCTTTCTTCTTTCTTACTTCTTTCTTACTTCTTTCTTACTTCTTTCTTACTTCTTTCTTTCTTCTTTCTTTATTCTTTCTTACTTCTTTCTTTCTTACTTCTTTCCTACTTCTTTCTTACTTCTTTCTTACTTCTTTCTTACTTCTTTCTTACTTCTTTCTAACTTCTTTTTTCTTCTTTCTTTTTTTCTTTCTTTCTTCTTTCTTTCTTACTTCTTTCTTACTTCTTTCTTACTTCTTTCTTTCTTACTTCTTTCTTACTTCATTCGTACTTCTTTCTTTCTTACTTCTTTCTTACTTCTTTCTTACTTCTCTTTTACTTCTTTCTTACTTCTTTCTAACTTCTTTCTTACTTCTTTCTTCTTTCTTACTTCTTTCCTTCTTACTTCTTCCTAACTTCTTTTTTCTTCTTTCTTACTTCTTTCCTTCTTACTTCTTTCTTACTTCTTTCTTACTTCTTTCTTACTTCTTTCTTTCTTCTTTCTTACTTCTTTCTTACTTCTTTCTTACTTCTTTCTTACTTCTATCTTTCTTACTTCTTTCTTACTTCTTTCTTACTTCTTTCTTACTTCTTTCTTACTTCTTTCTTTCTATTTCTTACTTCTTTCTTACTTCTTTCTTTCTTCTTTCTTTCTTCTTTCTTACTTTTTTCTTTCTTCTTTCTTACTTCTCTCTTACTTCTTTCTTACTTCTTTCTTACTTCTTTCTTTCTTACTTCTTTCTTACATCTTTCTTACTTCTTTCTTTCTTCTTTCTTACTTCTTTCTTACTTCTTTCTTACTTCTTTCTTACTTCTTTCTTTCTTACTTCTTTCTTACTTCTTTCTTAATTCTTTCTTTCTTCTTTCTTACTTCTTTCTTACTTCTTTCTTACTTCTTTCCAACTTCTTTTTTCTTCTTTCTTACTTCTTTCCTTCTTACTTCTTTCTTACTACTTTCTTAATTCTTTCTTACTTCTTTCTTACTTCTTTCTTACTTCTTTCTAACTTCTTTTTTCTTCTTTCTTTCTGCTTTCTTACTTCTTTCTTACTTCTTTCTTACTTCTTTCTTACTTCTTTCTTACTTCTTTCTTACTTCTTTTTTCTTCTTTCTTTCTTCTTTCTTTCTTCTTTCTTACTTCTTTCTTTCTTCTTTCTTACTTCTTTCTTACTTCTTTCTTACTTCTTTCTTACTTCTTTCTTACTTCTTTCTTACTTCTTTCTAACTTCTTTCTTACTTCTTTCTTTCTTACTACTTTCTTACTTCTTTCTTACTTCTTTCTTACTTCTTTCTTACTTCTTTCTTACTTCTTTCTAACTTCTTTCTTACTTCTTTCTTTCCTACTTCTTTCTTACTTCTTTCTTACTTCTTTCTTACTTCTTTCTTACTTCTTTCTTAATTCTTTCTTTCTTCATTCTTTCTTCTCTCTTTCTTCTCTCTTTCTTCTTTCTTTCTTCTTTCTTTCTTCATTCTTTCTTCTTTCTTACTTCTTTCTTACTTCTTTATTTCTTTCTTCTTGCTTTCTTCATTCTTTCTATTTTCCAAATTCTTTCTAACTTCTTTCTTACTTCTTTCTTTCTTACTTCTTTCTTACTTCTTTCTTACTTCTATCTTTCTTACTTCTTTCTTACTTCTTTCTTAATTCTTTCTTTCTCCTTTCTTACTTCTTTCTTACTTCTTTCTTACTTCTTTCTAACTTCTTTTTTCTTCTTTCTTACTTCTTTCCTTCTTACTTCTTTCTTACTACTTTCTTAATTCTTCTTAGTTCTTTCTTACTTCTTTCTTACTTCTTTCTAACTTCTTTTTTCTTCTTTCTTTCTTCTTTCTTTCTGCTTTCTTACTTCTTTCTTACTTCTTTCTTACTTCTTTCTTACTTCTTTCTTACTTCTTTTTTCTTCTTTCTTTCTTCTTTCTTTCTTCTTTCTTACTTCTTTCTTTCTTCTTTCTTACTTCTTTCTTCTTTCTTACTTCTTTCTTACTTCTTTCTTACTTCTTTCTTACTTCTTTCTAACTTCTTTCTTACTTATTTCTTTCTTACTTCTTTCTTACTTCTTTCTTACTTCTTTCTTACTTCTTTCTTACTTCTTTCTAACTTCTTTCTTACTTCTTTCTTTCCTACTTCTTTCTTACTTCTTTCTTACTTCTTTCTTACTTCTTTCTTACTTCTTTCTTTCTTCTTTCTTTCTTCTCTCTTTCTTCTCTCTTTCTTCTTTCTTTCTTCTTTCTTTCTTCATTCTTTCTTCTTTCTTACTTCTTTCTTACTTCTTTATTTCTTTCTTCTTGCTTTCTTCATTCTTTCTATTTTCCAAATTCTTTCTAACTTCTTTCTTACTTCTTTCTAACTTCTTTCTTACTTCTTTCCTTCTTCTTTCTAACTTCTTTCTTACTTCTTTCTTAATTCTTTCTAACTTCTTTCTTTCTTCTTTCTTTCTTCTTTCTTTCTTCTTTCTTTCTTACTTCTTTCTTACTTTTTTCTTTCTTACTTCATTCTTTCTTACTTCTTTCTTACTTCTTTCGTACTTCTTTCTTACTTCTTTCTTACTTCTTTCGTACTTCTTTCTTTCTTACTTCTTTCTTACTTCTTTCTTACTTCTCTCTTACTTCTTTCTTACTTCTTTCTAACTTCTTTCTTACTTCTTTCTTTCTTACTTCTTTCTTACTTCTTTCTTACTTCTTTCTTACTTCTTTCTTACTTCTTTCTTACTTCTTTCTTACTTCTTTCTTTCCTACTTCTTTCTTACTTCTTTCTTACTTCTTTCTTAATTCTTTCTTACTTCGTTCTTACTTCTTTCTTACTTCTTTCTTACTTCTTTCTAACTTCTTTTTTCTTCTTTCTTTTTTTCTTTCTTTCTTTTTTCTTTCTTACTTCTTTCTTACTTCTTTCTTACTTCTTTCTTTCTTACTTCTTTCTTACTTCTTTCGTACTTCTTTCTTTCTTACTTCTTTCTTACTTCTTTCTTACTTCTTTCTTTCTTACTTCTTTCTTACTTCTTTCGTACTTCTTTCTTTCTTACTTCTTTCTTACTTCTTTCTTACTTCTTTCTTACTTCTTTTTTACTTCTTTCTTACTTCTTTCTAACTTCTTTCTTACTAATTTCTTCTTTCTTACTTCTTTCCTTCTTACTTCTTTCTTACTTCTTTCTTACTTCTTTCTTACTTCTTTCTTTCTTCTTTCTTAATTCTTTCTTACTTCTTTCTTACTTCTTTCTTACTTCTTTCTTACTTCTTTCTAACTTCTTTTTTCTTCTTTCTTACTTCTTTCCTTCTTACTTCTTTCTTACTTCTTTCTTACTTCTTTCTTACTTCTTTCTTACTTCTTTCTTACTTCTTTCTTACTTCTTTCTTACTTCTTTCTTTCTATTTCTTACTTCTTTCTTACTTCTTTCTTTCTTCTTTCTTCCTTCTTTCTTTCTTACTTCTTTCTTTCTTCTTTCTTACTTCTTTCTTACTTCTTTCTTACTTCTTTCTTACTTCTTTCTTACTTCTTTCTTACTTCTTTCTTACTTCTTTCTTTCTTGCTTGTTTCTTACTTCTTTCTTACTTCTTTCTTTCTTCTTTCTTACATCTTTCTTACTTCTTTCTTACTTCTTTCTTACTTCT
Organism: Columba livia; assembly: GCF_036013475.1. Classification (NCBI taxonomy): domain Eukaryota; kingdom Metazoa; phylum Chordata; class Aves; order Columbiformes; family Columbidae; genus Columba; species Columba livia. The sequence goes on from NW_027043071.1 coordinate 401,543, forward strand.
TTGTAACTTCTTTTTTCTTATTTCTTACTTCTTTCCTTCTTACTTCTTTTTTACTTCTTTCTTACTTCTTTCAAACTTCTTTCTTACTTCTTTCTTCTTTCTTAACTTCTTTCCTTCTTACTTCTTTCTAACTTCTTTTTACTTCTTTCTTACTTCTTTCCTTCTTACTTCTTTCTTACTTCTTTCTTACTTCTTTCTTACTTCTTTCTTTCTTCTTTCTTACTTCTTTCTTACTTCTTTCTTACTTCTTTCTTACTTCTTTCTTACTTCTTTCTAACTTCTTTTTTCTTCTTTCTTACTTCTTTCCTTCTTACTTCATTCTTACTTCTTTCTTACTTCTTTCTTACTTCTTTCTTACTTCTTTCTTACTTCTTTCTTACTTCTTTCTTACTTCTTTCTTTCTATTTCTTACTTCTTTCTTACTTCTTTCTTTCTTCTTTCTTCCTTCTTTCTTTCTTACTTCTTTCTTTCTTCTTTCTTACTTCTTTCTTACTTCTTTCTTACTTCTTTCTTACTTCTTTCTTTCTTATTTCTTACTTCTTTCTTTCTTCTTTCTTACTTCTTTCTTACTTCTTACTTACTTCTTTCTAACTTCTTTTTTCTTCTTTCTTTCTTCTTTCTTACTTATTTCTTTCTTACTTCTTTCTTACGTCTTTCGTACTTCTTTCTTACTTCTTTCTTTCTTACTTCTTTCTTACTTCTTTCTTTCTTGCTTGTTTCTTACTTCTTTCTTATATCTTTCTTTCTTCTTTCTAACTTCTTTTTTCTTCTTTCTTACTTCTTTCCTTCTTACTACTTTCTTTCTTCTTTCTTACTTCTTTCTTACTTCTTTCTTACTTCTTTCTTACTTCTTTCTAAGTTCTTTTTTCTTCTTTCTTTCTTCTTTCTTTCTTCCTTCTTACTTCTTTCTTACTTCTTTCTTCTTTCTTTCTTCTTTCTTACTTCTTTCTTACTTCTTTCTTACTTCTTTCTTACTTCTTTCTTACTTTTTTCTTTCTTGCTTGTTTGTTACTTCTTTCTTACTTCTTTCTTTCTTCTTTCTTACTTCTTTCTTACATCTTTCTTACTTCTTTCTAACTTCTTTCTTACTTCTTTCTTACTTCTTTCTAACTTCTTTCTTTCTTCTTTCATTCTTCTTTCTTTCTTACTTCTTTCTTACTTCTTTCTTACTTCTTTCTTTCTTACTTCTTTCTTACTTCTTTTTTACTTCTTTCTTACTTCTTTCTAACTTCTTTCTTACTTCTTTCTTCTTTCTTTCTAACTTCTTTCTTACTTCTTTCTTACTTCTTTCTAACTTCTTTCTTTCTTCTATCTTCTTTTTTACTTCTTTCTTTCTTTCTTCTTTCTTACTTCTTTCTTACTTCTTGCTTTCTTCTTTCTTTCTTCTTTCTTCCTTCTTTCTTCCTTCTTTCTTACTTCTTTCTTACTTCTTTCTTACTTCTTTCTTATTTCTTTCTTACTTCTTTCTTCTTTCTTTCTTACTTCTTTCTTACTTCTTTCTTACTTCTTTCTTACTTCTTTCTTTCTATTTCTTACTTCTTTCTTACTTTTTTCTTTCTTCTTTCTTTCTTCTTTCTTACTTTTTTCTTTCCTCTTTCTTACTTTTTTCTTACTTCTTTCTTATTTCTTTCTTACTTCTTTCTTACTTCTTTCTTACTTCTTTCTTTCTTACTTCTTTCTTACTTCTTTCTTACTTCTTTCTTACTTCTTTCTTTCTATTTCTTACTTCTTTCTTACTTCTTTCTTTCTTCTTTCTTCCTTCTTTCTTACTTTTTTCTTTATTCTTTCTTACTTCTTTCTTACTTCTTTCTTACTTCTTTCTTACTTCTTTCTAACTTCTTTCTTACTTCTTTCTTACTTCTTTCTAACTTCTTTCTTTCTTCTTTCTTTCTTCTTTCTTTCTTCTTTCTTTCTTACTTCTTTCTACTTCTTTCTTTCTTACTTCTTTCTTTCTTATTTCTTTCTTACTTCTTTCGTACTTCTTTCTTACTTTTTTCTTCTTACTTTCTTACTTCTTTCTTACTTCTTTCTTACTTCTTTCTTACTTCTTTCTTTCTTCTTTCTTTCTTCTTTCTTACTTCTTTCTTTCTTACTTCTTTCTTACTTCTTTCTTACTTCTTTCTTACTTCTTTCTTACTTCTTTCTTTCTTCTTTCTTATTTCTTTCTAACTTCTTTTTTCTTCTTTCTTTTTTTCTTTCTTTCTTCTTTCTTTCTTACTTCTTTCTTACTTCTTTCTTACTTCTTTCTTTCTTACTTCTTTCTTACTTCTTTCGTACTTCTTTCTTTCTTACTACTTTCTTACTTCTTTCTTACTTCTTTCTTACTTCTTTTTTATTTCTTTCTTACTTCATTCTAACTTCTTTCTTACTTCTTTCTTCTTTCTTACTTCTTTCCTTCTTACTTCTTTCTAACTTCTTTTTTCTTCTTTCTTACTTCTTTCCTTCTTACTTCTTTCTTACTTCTTTCTTACTTCTTTCTTACTTCTTCCTTACTTTTTTCTTTCTATTTCTTACTTCTTTCTTACTTCTTTCTTTCTTCTTTCTTCCTTCTTTCTTTCTTACTTCTTTCTTTCTTCTTTCTTACTTCTTTCTTACATCTTTTTTAATTCTTTCTTACTTCTTTCTTACTTCTTTCTTACTTCTTTCTTACTTCTTTCTTTCTTGCTTGTTTCTTACTTCTTTCTTACTTCTTTTTTTCTTACTTCTTTCTTACTTCTTTCTTACTTCTTTCTTATTCTTTCTTACTTCTTTCTTACTTCTTTTTTCTTCTTTCTTACTTCTTTCTTTCTTACTTCTTTCTTACTTCTTTCTTACTTCTTTCTTACTTCTTTCTTCTTTCTTTCTTTCTTCTTTCTTACTTCTTTCTTTCTTCTTTCTAACTTCTTTCTTACTTCTTTCTTCTTTCTTACTTCTTTCCTTCTTTCTTCTTTCTTACTTCTTTCTCACTTCTTTCTTTCTTCTTTCTTTCTTCTTTCTTACTTCTTTCTTTCATCTTTCTTACTTCTTTCTTACTTCTTTCTTACTTCTTTCTTACTTCTTTCTTACTTCTTTCTTTCTTCTTTCTTACTTCTTTCTTACTTCTTTCTTTCTTCTTTCTTTCTTCTTTCTTACTTCTTTCTCACTTCTTTCTTTCTTCTTTCTTTCTTCTTTCTTACTTCTTTCTTACTTCTTTCTTACTTCTTTCTTACTTCTTTCTTACTTCTTTCTTACTTCTTTCTTTCTTCTTTCTTTCTTCTCTCTTTCTTCTCTCTTTCTTCTTTCTTTCTTCTTTCTTTCTTCATTCTTTCTTCTTTCTTACTTCTTTCTTACTTCTTTATTTCTTTCTTCTTGCTTTCTTCATTCTTTCTATTTTCCAAATTCTTTCTAACTTCTTTCTTACTTCTTTCTAACTTCTTTCTTACTTCTTTCTTTCTTCTTTCTAACTTCTTTCTTACTTCTTTCTTACTTCTTTCTAACTTCTTTCTTTCTTCTTTCTTTCTTCTTTCTTTCTTCTTTCTTTCTTACTTCTTTCTTACTTTTTTCTTTCTTACTTCATTCTTTCTTACTTCTTTCTTACTTCTTTCGTACTTCTTTCTTACTTCTTTCTTACTTCATTCGTACTTCTTTCTTTCTTACTTCTTTCTTACTTCTTTCTTACTTCTCTCTTACTTCTTTCTTACTTCTTTCTAACTTCTTTCTTACTTCTTTCTTTCTTACTTCTTTCTTACTTCTTTCTTACTTCTTTCTTACTTCTTTCTTACTTCTTTCTTACTTCTTTCTTACTTCTTTCTTACTTCTTTCTTTCCTACTTCTTTCTTACTTCTTTCTTACTTCTTTCTTACTTCTTTCTTACTTCTTTCTTTCTTCTTTCTTTCTTCTTTCTTTCTTCTCTCTTTCTTCTCTCTTTCTTCTTTCTTTCTTCTTTCTTTCTTCATTCTTTCTTCTTTCTTACTTATTTCTTACTTCTTTATTTCTTTCTTCTTGCTTTCTTCATTCTTTCTATTTTCCAAATTCTTTCTAACTTCTTTCTTACTTCTTTCTTACTTCTTTTTTACTTCTTTCTTACTTCTTTCTAACTTCTTTCTTACTAATTTCTTCTTTCTTACTTCTTTCCTTCTTACTTCTTTCTTACTTCTTTCTTACTTCTTTCTTACTTCTTTCTTTCTTCTTTCTTAATTCTTTCTTACTTCTTTCTTACTTCTTTCTTACTTCTTTCTTACTTCTTTCTAACTTCTTTTTTCTTCTTTCTTACTTCTTTCCTTCTTACTTCTTTCTTACTTCTTTCTTACTTCTTTCTTACTTCTTTCTTACTTCTTTCTTACTTCTTTCTTACTTCTTTCTTTCTATTTCTTACTTCTTTCTTACTTCTTTCTTTCTTCTTTCTTCCTTCTTTCTTTCTTACTTCTTTCTTTCTTCTTTCTTACTTCTTTCTTACTTCTTTCTTACTTCTTTCTTACTTCTTTCTTACTTCTTTCTTACTTCTTTCTTTCTTGCTTGTTTCTTACTTCTTTCTTACTTCTTTCTTTCTTCTTTCTTACATCTTTCTTACTTCTTTCTTACTTCTTTCTTACTTCTTTGTAACTTCTTTTTTCTTATTTCTTACTTCTTTCCTTCTTACTTCTTTTTTACTTCTTTCTTACTTCTTTCTAACTTCTTTCTTACTTCTTTCTTCTTTCTTAACTTCTTTCCTTCTTACTTCTTTCTAACTTCTTTTTACTTCTTTCTTACTTCTTTCCTTCTTACTTCTTTCTTACTTCTTTCTTACTTCTTTCTTACTTCTTTCTTACTTCTTTCTTACTTCTTTCTAACTTCTTTTTTCTTCTTTCTTACTTCTTTCCTTCTTACTTCATTCTTACTTCTTTCTTACTTCTTTCTTACTTCTTTCTTACTTCTTTCTTACTTCTTTCTTTCTTCTTTCTTACTTCTTTCTTTCTATTTCTTACTTCTTTCTTACTTCTTTCTTTCTTCTTTCTTCCTTCTTTCTTTCTTACTTCTTTCTTTCTTCTTTCTTACTTCTTTCTTACTTCTTTCTTACTTCTTTCTTACTTCTTTCTTTCTTATTTCTTACTTCTTTCTTTCTTCTTTCTTACTTCTTTCTTACTTCTTACTTACTTCTTTCTAACTTCTTTTTTCTTCTTTCTTTCTTCTTTCTTACTTATTTCTTTCTTACTTCTTTCTTACGTCTTTCGTACTTCTTTCTTACTTCTTTCTTTCTTACTTCTTTCTTACTTCTTTCTTTCTTGCTTGTTTCTTACTTCTTTCTTATATCTTTCTTTCTTCTTTCTAACTTCTTTTTTCTTCTTTCTTACTTCTTTCCTTCTTACTACTTTCTTTCTTCTTTCTTACTTCTTTCTTACTTCTTTCTTACTTCTTTCTTACTTCTTTCTAAGTTCTTTTTTCTTCTTTCTTTCTTCTTTCTTTCTTCCTTCTTACTTCTTTCTTACTTCTTTCTTCTTTCTTTCTTCTTTCTTACTTCTTTCTTACTTCTTTCTTACTTCTTTCTTACTTCTTTCTTACTTTTTTCTTTCTTGCTTGTTTGTTACTTCTTTCTTACTTCTTTCTTTCTTCTTTCTTACTTCTTTCTTACATCTTTCTTACTTCTTTCTAACTTCTTTCTTACTTCTTTCTTACTTCTTTCTAACTTCTTTCTTTCTTCTTTCATTCTTCTTTCTTTCTTACTTCTTTCTTACTTCTTTCTTACTTCTTTCTTTCTTACTTCTTTCTTACTTCTTTTTTACTTCTTTCTTACTTCTTTCTAACTTCTTTCTTACTTCTTTCTTCTTTCTTTCTAACTTCTTTCTTACTTCTTTCTTACTTCTTTCTAACTTCTTTCTTTCTTCTATCTTCTTTTTTACTTCTTTCTTTCTTTCTTCTTTCTTACTTCTTTCTTACTTCTTGCTTTCTTCTTTCTTTCTTCTTTCTTCCTTCTTTCTTCCTTCTTTCTTACTTCTTTCTTACTTCTTTCTTACTTCTTTCTTATTTCTTTCTTACTTCTGTCTTCTTTCTTTCTTACTTCTTTCTTACTTCTTTCTTACTTCTTTCTTACTTCTTTCTTTCTATTTCTTACTTCTTTCTTACTTTTTTCTTTCTTCTTTCTTTCTTCTTTCTTACTTTTTTCTTTCCTCTTTCTTACTTTTTTCTTACTTCTTTCTTATTTCTTTCTTACTTCTTTCTTACTTCTTTCTTACTTCTTTCTTTCTTACTTCTTTCTTGCTTCTTTCTTACTTCTTTCTTACTTCTTTCTTTCTATTTCTTACTTCTTTCTTACTTCTTTCTTTCTTCTTTCTTCCTTCTTTCTTACTTTGTTCTTTATTCTTTCTTACTTCTTTCTTACTTCTTTCTTACTTCTTTCTTACTTCTTTCTAACTTCTTTCTTACTTCTTTCTTACTTCTTTCTAACTTCTTTCTTTCTTCTTTCTTTCTTCTTTCTTTCTTCTTTCTTTCTTACTTCTTTCTACTTCTTTCTTTCTTACTTCTTTCTTTCTTATTTCTTTCTTACTTCTTTCGTACTTCTTTCTTACTTTTTTCTTCTTACTTTCTTACTTCTTTCTTACTTCTTTCTTACTTCTTTCTTACTTCTTTCTTTCTTCTTTCTTTCTTCTTTCTTACTTCTTTCTTTCTTACTTCTTTCTTACTTCTTTCTTACTTCTTTCTTACTTCTTTCTTACTTCTTTCTTTCTTCTTTCTTATTTCTTTCTAACTTCTTTTTTCTTCTTTCTTTTTTTCTTTCTTTCTTCTTTCTTTCTTACTTCTTTCTTACTTCTTTCTTACTTCTTTCTTTCTTACTTCTTTCTTACTTCTTTCGTACTTCTTTCTTTCTTACTACTTTCTTACTTCTTTCTTACTTCTTTCTTACTTCTTTTTTATTTCTTTCTTACTTCATTCTAACTTCTTTCTTACTTCTTTCTTCTTTCTTACTTCTTTCCTTCTTACTTCTTTCTAACTTCTTTTTTCTTCTTTCTTACTTCTTTCCTTCTTACTTCTTTCTTACTTCTTTCTTACTTCTTTCTTACTTCTTCCTTACTTTTTTCTTTCTATTTCTTACTTCTTTCTTACTTCTTTCTTTCTTCTTTCTTCCTTCTTTCTTTCTTACTTCTTTCTTTCTTCTTTCTTACTTCTTTCTTACATCTTTTTTAATTCTTTCTTACTTCTTTCTTACTTCTTTCTTACTTCTTTCTTACTTCTTTCTTTCTTGCTTGTTTCTTACTTCTTTCTTACTTCTTTTTTTCTTACTTCTTTCTTACTTCTTTCTTACTTCTTTCTTATTCTTTCTTACTTCTTTCTTACTTCTTTTTTCTTCTTTCTTACTTCTTTCTTTCTTACTTCTTTCTTACTTCTTTCTTACTTCTTTCTTACTTCTTTCTTCTTTCTTTCTTTCTTCTTTCTTACTTCTTTCTTTCTTCTTTCTAACTTCTTTCTTACTTCTTTCTTCTTTCTTACTTATTTCCTTCTTTCTTCTTTCTTACTTCTTTCTCACTTCTTTCTTTCTTCTTTCTTTCTTCTTTCTTACTTCTTTCTTTCATCTTTCTTACTTCTTTCTTACTTCTTTCTTACTTCTTTCTTACTTCTTTCTTACTTCTTTCTTTCTTCTTTCTTACTTCTTTCTTACTTCTTTCTTTCTTCTTTCTTTCTTCTTTCTTACTTCTTTCTCACTTCTTTCTTTCTTCTTTCTTTCTTCTTTCTTACTTCTTTCTTACTTCTTTCTTACTTCTTTCTTACTTCTTTCTTACTTCTTTCTTACTTCTTTCTTTCTTCTTTCTTTCTTCTCTCTTTCTTCTCTCTTTCTTCTTTCTTTCTTCTTTCTTTCTTCATTCTTTCTTCTTTCTTACTTCTTTCTTACTTCTTTATTTCTTTCTTCTTGCTTTCTTCATTCTTTCTATTTTCCAAATTCTTTCTAACTTCTTTCTTACTTCTTTCTAACTTCTTTCTTACTTCTTTCTTTCTTCTTTCTAACTTCTTTCTTACTTCTTTCTTACTTCTTTCTAACTTCTTTCTTTCTTCTTTCTTTCTTCTTTCTTTCTTCTTTCTTTCTTACTTCTTTCTTACTTTTTTCTTTCTTACTTCATTCTTTCTTACTTCTTTCTTACTTCTTTCGTACTTCTTTCTTACTTCTTTCTTACTTCATTCGTACTTCTTTCTTTCTTACTTCTTTCTTACTTCTTTCTTACTTCTCTCTTACTTCTTTCTTACTTCTTTCTAACTTCTTTCTTACTTCTTTCTTTCTTACTTCTTTCTTACTTCTTTCTTACTTCTTTCTTACTTCTTTCTTACTTCTTTCTTACTTCTTTCTTACTTCTTTCTTTCCTACTTCTTTCTTACTTCTTTCTTACTTCTTTCTTGCTTCTTTCTTACTTCTTTCTTTCTTCTTTCTTTCTTCTTTCTTTCTTCTCTCTTTCTTCTCTCTTTCTTCTTTCTTTCTTCTTTCTTTCTTCATTCTTTCTTCTTTCTTACTTATTTCTTACTTCTTTATTTCTTTCTTCTTGCTTTCTTCATTCTTTCTATTTTCCAAATTCTTTCTAACTTCTTTCTTACTTCTTTCTAACTTCTTTCTTACTTCTTTCTTACTTCTTTCTAACTTCTTTCTTACTTCTTTCTTACTTCTTTCTTACTTCTTTCTTACTTCTTTCTTTCTTCTTTCTTTCTTCTTTCTTACTTCTTTCTTACTTCTTTCTTAATTCTTTCTTACTTCGTTCTTACTTCTTTCTTACTTCTTTCTTACTTCTTTCTAACTTCTTTTTTCTTCTTTCTTTTTTTCTTTCTTTCTTTTTTCTTTCTTACTTCTTTCTTACTTCTTTCTTACTTCTTTCTTTCTTACTTCTTTCTTACTTCTTTCGTACTTCTTTCTTTCTTACTTCTTTCTTACTTCTTTCTTACTTCTTTCTTTCTTACTTCTTTCTTACTTCTTTCGTACTTCTTTCTTTCTTACTTCTTTCTTACTTCTTTCTTACTTCTTTCTTACTTCTTTTTTACTTCTTTCTTACTTCTTTCTAACTTCTTTCTTACTAATTTCTTCTTTCTTACTTCTTTCCTTCTTACTTCTTTCTTACTTATTTCTTACTTCTTTCTTACTTCTTTCTTTCTTCTTTCTTAATTCTTTCTTAATTCTTTCTTACTTCTTTCTTACTTCTTTCTTACTTCTTTCTAACTTCTTTTTTTTCTTTCTTACTTCTTTCCTTCTTACTTCTTTCTTACTTCTTTCTTACTTCTTTCTTACTTCTTTCTCACTTCTTTCTTACTTCTTTCTTACTTCTTTCTTACTTCTTTCTTTCTATTTCTTACTTCTTTCTTACTTCTTTCTTTCTTCTTTCTTCCTTCTTTCTTTCTTACTTCTTTCTTTCTTCTTTCTTACTTCTTTCTTACTTCTTTCTTACTTCTTTCTTACTTCTTTCTTACTTCTTTCTTACTTCTTTCTTTCTTGCTTGTTTCTTACTTCTTTCTTACTTCTTTCTTTCTTCTTTCTTACATCTTTCTTACTTCTTTCTTACTTCTTTCTTACTTCTTTGTAACTTCTTTTTTCTTATTTCTTACTTCTTTCCTTCTTACTTCTTTCTTACTTCTTTCTTACTTCTTTCTTACTTCTTTCTTACTTCTTTTTTACTTCTTTCTTACTTCTTTCTAACTTCTTTCTTACTTCTTTCTTCTTTCTTAACTTCTTTCCTTCTTACTTCTTTCTAACTTCTTTTTACTTCTTTCTTACTTCTTTCCTTCTTACTTCTTTCTTACTTCTTTCTTACTTCTTTCTTACTTCTTTCTTTCTTCTTTCTTACTTCTTTCTTACTTCTTTCTTACTTCTATCTTACTTCTTTCTTACTTCTTTCTAACTTCTTTTTTCTTCTTTCTTACTTCTTTCCTTCTTACTTCATTCTTACTTCTTTCTTACTTCTTTCTTACTTCTTTCTTACTTCTTTCTTACTTCTTTCTTACTTCTTTCTTTCTATTTCTTACTTCTTTCTTACTTCTTTCTTTCTTCTTTCTTCCTTCTTTCTTTCTTACTTCTTTCTTTCTTCTTTCTTACTTCTTTCTTACTTCTTTCTTACTTCTTTCTTACTTCTTTCTTTCTTATTTGTTACTTCTTTCTTTCTTCTTTCTTACTTCTTTCTTACTTCTTACTTACTTCTTTCTAACTTCTTTTTTTTTCTTTCTTTCTTCTTTCTTACTTATTTCTTTCTTACTTCTTTCTTACGTCTTTCGTACTTCTTTCTTACTTCTTTCTTTCTTACTTCTTTCTTACTTCTTTCTTTCTTGCTTGTTTCTTACTTCTTTCTTATATCTTTCTTTCTTCTTTCTAACTTCTTTTTTCTTCTTTCTTACTTCTTTCCTTCTTACTACTTTCTTTCTTCTTTCTTACTTCTTTCTTACTTCTTTCTTACTTCTTTCTTACTTCTTTCTAAGTTCTTTTTTCTTCTTTCTTTCTTCTTTCTTTCTTCCTTCTTACTTCTTTCTTACTTCTTTCTTCTTTCTTTCTTCTTTCTTACTTCTTTCTTACTTCTTTCTTACTTCTTTCTTACTTCTTTCTTACTTCTTTCTAACTTCTTTTTTCTTCTTTCTTTCTTCTTTCTTACTTATTTCTTTCTTACTTCTTTCTTACTTCTTTCTTACTTCTTTCTTTCTTCTTTCTTACTTCTTTCTTACTTCTTTCTTACTTCTTTCTTACTTCTTTCTTACTTCTTTCTTACTTCTTTCTTTCTATTTCTTACTTCTTTCTTACTTCTTTCTTTCTTCTTTCTTCCTTCTTTCTTTCTTACTTCTTTCTTTCTTCTTTCTTACTTCTTTCTTACTTCTTTCTTACTTCTTTCTTCTTTCTTAACTTCTTTCCTTCTTACTTCTTTCTAACTTCTTTTTACTTCTTTCTTACTTCTTTCCTTCTTACTTCTTTCTTACTTCTTTCTTACTTCTTTCTTACTTCTTTCTTTCTTCTTTCTTACTTCTTTCTTACTTCTCTCTTACTTCTTTCTTACTTCTTTCTTACTTCTTTCTAACTTCTTTTTTCTTCTTTCTTACTTCTTTCCTTCTTACTTCATTCTTACTTCTTTCTTACTTCTTTCTTACTTCTTTCTTACTTCTTTCTTACTTCTTTCTTTCTTACTTCTTACTTCTTTCTTACTTCTTTCTTTCTATTTCTTACTTCTTTCTTACTTCTTTCTTTCTTCTTTCTTCATTCTTTCTTTCTTACTTCTTTCTTTCTTCTTTCTTACTTCTTTCTTACTTCTTTCTTACTTCTTTCTTACTTCTTTCTTTCTTATTTCTTACTTCTTTCTTTCTTCTTTCTTACTTCTTTCTTACTTCTTACTTACTTCTTTCTAACTTCTTTTTTCTTCTTTCTTTCTTCTTTCTTACTTATTTCTTTCTTACTTCTTTCTTACGTCTTTCGTACTTCTTTCTTACTTCTTTCTTTCTTACTTCTTTCTTACTTCTTTCTTTCTTGCTTGTTTCTTACTTCTTTCTTATATCTTTCTTTCTTCTTTCTAACTTCTTTTTTCTTCTTTCTTACTTCTTTCCTTCTTACTACTTTCTTTCTTCTTTCTTACTTCTTTCTTACTTCTTTCTTACTTCTTTCTTACTTCTTTCTAAGTTCTTTTTTCTTCTTCCTTTCTTCTTTCTTTCTTCCTTCTTACTTCTTTCTTACTTCTTTCTTCTTTCTTTCTTCTTTCTTACTTCTTTCTTACTTCTTTCTTACTTCTTTCTTACTTCTTTCTTACTTCTTTCTTACTTCTTTCTAACTTCTTTTTTCTTCTTTCTTTCTTCTTTCTTACTTATTTCTTTCTTACTTCTTTCTTACTTCTTTCTTACTTCTTTCTTTCTTCTTTCTTACTTCTTTCTTACTTATTTCTTACTTCTTTCTTACTTCTTTCTTACTTCTTTCTTACTTTTTTCTTTCTTGCTTGTTTGTTACTTCTTTCTTACTTCTTTCTTTCTTCTTTCTTACTTCTTTCTTACATCTTTCTTACTTCTTTCTAACTTCTTTCTTACTTCTTTCTTACTTCTTTCTAACTTCTTTCTTTCTTCTTTCATTCTTCTTTCTTTCTTACTTCTTTCTTACTTCTTTCTTACTTCTTTCTTTCTTACTTCTTTCTTACTTCTTTTTTACTTCTTTCTTACTTCTTTCTAACTTCTTTCTTACTTCTTTCTTCTTTCTTTCTAACTTCTTTCTTACTTCTTTCTTACTTCTTTCTAACTTCTTTCTTTCTTCTATCTTCTTTTTTACTTCTTTCTTTCTTTCTTCTTTCTTACTTCTTTCTTACTTCTTGCTTTCTTCTTTCTTTCTTCTTTCTTCCTTCTTTCTTCCTTCTTTCTTACTTCTTTCTTACTTCTTTCTTACTTCTTTCTTATTTCTTTCTTACTTCTTTCTTCTTTCTTTCTTACTTCTTTCTTACTTCTTTCTTACTTCTTTCTTACTTCTTTCTTTCTATTTCTTACTTCTTTCTTACTTTTTTCTTTCTTCTTTCTTTCTTCTTTCTTACTTTTTTCTTTCCTCTTTCTTACTTTTTTCTTACTTCTTTCTTATTTCTTTCTTACTTCTTTCTTACTTCTTTCTTACTTCTTTCTTTCTTACTTCTTTCTTACTTCTTTCTTACTTCTTTCTTACATCTTTCTTTCTATTTCTTACTTCTTTCTTACTTCTTTCTTTCTTCTTTCTTCCTTCTTTCTTACTTTTTTCTTTCTTCTTTCTTACTTCTTTCTTACTTCTTTCTTACTTCTTTCTTACTTCTTTCTAACTTCTTTCTTACTTCTTTCTTACTTCTTTCTAACTTCTTTCTTTCTTCTTTCTTTCTTCTTTCTTTCTTCTTTCTTTCTTACTTCTTTCTTACTTCTTTCTTTCTTACTTCTTTCTTTCTTATTTCTTTCTTACTTCTTTCGTACTTCTTTCTTACTTTTTTCTTCTTACTTTCTTACTTCTTTCTTACTTCTTTCTTACTTCTTTCTTACTTCTTTCTTTCTTCTTTCTTTCTTCTTTCTTACTTCTTTCTTTCTTACTTCTTTCTTACTTCTTTCTTACTTCTTTCTTACTTCTTTCTTACTTCTTTCTTTCTTCTTTCTTATTTCTTTCTAACTTCTTTTTTCTTCTTTCTTTTTTTCTTTCTTTCTTCTTTCTTTCTTACTTCTTTCTTACTTCTTTCTTACTTCTTTCTTTCTTACTTCTTTCTTACTTCTTTCGTACTTCTTTCTTTCTTACTACTTTCTTACTTCTTTCTTACTTCTTTCTTACTTCTTTTTTATTTCTTTCTTACTTCTTTCTAACTTCTTTCTTACTTCTTTCTTCTTTCTTACTTCTTTCCTTCTTACTTCTTTCTAAATTCTTTTTTCTTCTTTCTTACTTCTTTCCTTCTTACTTCTTTCTTACTTCTTTCTTACTTCTTTCTTACTTCTTCCTTACTTTTTTCTTTCTATTTCTTACTTCTTTCTTACTTCTTTCTTTCTTCTTTCTTCCTTCTTTCTTTCTTACTTCTTTCTTTCTTCTTTCTTACTTCTTTCTTACATCTTTTTTAATTCTTTCTTACTTCTTTCTTACTTCTTTCTTACTTCTTTCTTACTTCTTTCTTTCTTGCTTGTTTCTTACTTCTTTCTTACTTCTTTTTTTCTTACTTCTTTCTTACTTCTTTCTTACTTCTTTCTTATTCTTTCTTACTTCTTTCTTACTTCTTTTTTCTTCTTTCTTACTTCTTTCTTTCTTACTTCTTTCTTACTTCTTTCTTACTTCTGTCTTACTTCTTTCTTCTTTCTTTCTTTCTTCTTTCTTACTTCTTTCTTTCTTCTTTCTAACTTCTTTCTTACTTCTTTCTTCTTTCTTACTTCTTTTCTTCTTTCTTCTTTCTTACTTCTTTCTCACTTCTTTCTTTCTTCTTTCTTTCTTCTTTCTTACTTCTTTCTTTCATCTTTCTTACTTCTTTCTTACTTCTTTCTTACTTCTTTCTTACTTCTTTCTTACTTCTTTCTTTCTTCTTTCTTACTTCTTTCTTACTTCTCTCTTTCTTCTTTCTTTCTTCTTTCTTACTTCTTTCTCACTTCTTTCTTTCTTCTTTCTTTCTTCTTTCTTACTTCTTTCTTACTTCTTTCTTACTTCTTTCTTACTTCTTTCTTACTTCTTTCTTACTTCTTTCTTTCTTCTTTCTTACTTCTTTCTTACTTCTTTCTTTCTTCTTTCTTTCTTCTTTCTTACTTCTTTCTTTCTTCTTTCTTACTTCTTTCTTACTTCTTTCTTACTTCTTTCCTACTTCTTTCTTACTTCTTTCTTTCTTACTTCTTTCTTACTTCTTTCTTACTTCTTTCTTTCTTCTTTCTTACTTCTTTCTTTCTTCTTTCTTACTTCTATCTTTCTTACTTCTTTCTTACTTCTTTCTTACTTCTTTCTTACTTCTTTCTAACTTCTTTCTTACTTCTTTCTTCTTTCTTACTTTTTTCTTTCTTACTTCTTTCTCACTTCTTTCTGACTTCTTTCTTCTTTCTTCTTTCTTTCTAACTTCTTTCTTACTTCTTTCTTACTTCTTTCTTTCTTCTTTCTTCTTTCTTACTTCTTTCTTTCTTACTTCTTTCTTACTTCTTTCTTACTTCTTTCTTACTTCTTTTTTACTTCTTTCTAACTTCTTTTTTCTTCTTTCTTTCTTCTTTCTTACTTCTTTCTTTGTTCTTACTTCTTTCTTACTTCTTTCTTACTTCTTTCTTTCTTACTTCTTTCTTACTTCTTTCTTACTTCTTTCTACTTTCTTTCTTACTTCTTTCTTACTTCTTTCTTACTTCTTTCTTACTTCTTTCTTTCTTCTTTCTTACTTCTTTCTTACTTCTTTCTTACTTTTTTCTTTCATCTTTCTTCCTTCTTTCTTTCTTACTTCTTTCTTACTTCTTTCTTACTTCTTTTTAACTTCTTTTTTCTTCTTTCTTACTTCTTTCCTTCTTACTTCTTTCTTACTTCTTTCTTACTTATTTCTAACTTCTTTTTTCTTCTTTCTTTCTACTTTCTTTCTTCTTACTTCTTTCTTACTTCTTTCTAACTTCTTTCTTACTTCTTTCTTACTTCTTTCTAACTTCTTTCTTACTTCTTTCTTTCCTACTTCTTTCTTACTTCTTTCTTACTTCTTTCTTACTTCTTTCTTACTTCTTTCTTAATTCTTTCTTTCTTCTTTCTTTCTTCTCTCTTTCTTCCCTCTTTCTTCTTTCTTTCTTCTTTCTTTCTTCATTCTTTCTTCTTTCTTACTTCTTTCTTACTTCTTTATTTCTTTCTTCTTGCTTTCTTCATTCTTTCTATTTTCCAAATTCTTTCTAACTTCTTTCTTACTTCTTTCTTTCTTACTTCTTTCTTACTTCTTTCTTACTTCTATCTTTCTTACTTCTTTCTTACTTCTTTCTTAATTCTTTCTTTCTCCTTTCTTACTTCTTTCTTACTTCTTTCTTACTTCTTTCTAACTTCTTTTTTCTTCTTTCTTCCTTCTTTCCTTCTTACTTCTTTCTTACTACTTTCTTAATTCTTTCTTAGTTCTTTCTTACTTCTTTCTTACTTCTTTCTAACTTCTTTTTTCTTCTTTCTTTCTTCTTTTTTTCTTCTTTCTTACTTCTTTCCTTCTTACTTCTTTCTTACTTCTTTCTTACTTCTTTCTTACTTCTTTCTTACTTCTTTCTTACTTCTTTCTTACTTCTTTCTTACTTCTTTCTTTCTATTTCTTACTTCTTTCTTACTTCTTTCTTTCTTCTTTCTTCCTTCTTTCTTTCTTACTTCTTTCTTTCTTCTTTCTTACTTCTTTCTTACTTCTTTCTTACTTCTTTCTTACTTCTTTCTTACTTCTTTCTTACTTCTTTCTTTCTTGCTTGTTTCTTACTTCTTTCTTACTTCTTTCTTTCTTCTTTCTTACATCTTTCTTACTTCTTTCTTACTTCTTTCTTACTTCTTTCTTACTTCTTTCTTACTTCTTTGTAACTTCTTTTTTCTTATTTCTTACTTCTTTCCTTCTTACTTCTTTCTTACTTCTTTCTTACTTCTTTCTTACTTCTTTCTTACTTCTTTTTTACTTCTTTCTTACTTCTTTCTAACTTCTTTCTTACTTCTTTCTTCTTTCTTAACTTCTTTCCTTCTTACTTCTTTCTAACTTCTTTTTACTTCTTTCTTACTTCTTTCCTTCTTACTTCTTTCTTACTTCTTTCTTACTTCTTTCTTACTTCTTTCTTTCTTCTTTCTTACTTCTTTCTTACTTCTCTCTTACTTCTTTCTTACTTCTTTCTTACTTCTTTCTAACTTCTTTTTTCTTCTTTCTTACTTCTTTCCTTCTTACTTCATTCTTACTTCTTTCTTACTTCTTTCTTACTTCTTTCTTACTTCTTTCTTACTTCTTTCTTACTTCTTTCTTACTTCTTTCTTACTTCTTTCTTTCTATTTCTTACTTCTTTCTTACTTCTTTCTTTCTTCTTTCTTCCTTCTTTCTTTCTTACTTCTTTCTTTCTTCTTTCTTACTTCTTTCTTACTTCTTTCTTACTTCTTTCTTACTTCTTTCTTTCTTATTTCTTACTTCTTTCTTTCTTCTTTCTTACTTCTTTCTTACTTCTTACTTACTTCTTTCTAACTTCTTTTTTCTTCTTTCTTTCTTCTTTCTTACTTATTTCTTTCTTACTTCTTTCTTACGTCTTTCGTACTTCTTTCTTACTTCTTTCTTTCTTACTTCTTTCTTACTTCTTTCTTTCTTGCTTGTTTCTTACTTCTTTCTTATATCTTTCTTTCTTCTTTCTAACTTCTTTTTTCTTCTTTCTTACTTCTTTCCTTCTTACTACTTTCTTTCTTCTTTCTTACTTCTTTCTTACTTCTTTCTTACTTCTTTCTTACTTCTTTCTAAGTTCTTTTTTCTTCTTTCTTTCTTCTTTCTTTCTTCCTTCTTACTTCTTTCTTACTTCTTTCTTCTTTCTTTCTTCTTTCTTACTTCTTTCTTACTTCTTTCTTACTTCTTTCTTACTTCTTTCTTACTTCTTTCTAACTTCTTTTTTCTTCTTTCTTTCTTCTTTCTTACTTATTTATTTCTTACTTCTTTCTTACTTCTTTCTTACTTCTTTCTAACTTCTTTTTTCTTCTTTCTTTCTTCTTTCTTACTTATTTCTTTCTTACTTCTTTCTTACTTCTTTCTTACTTCTTTCTTACTTCTTTCTTACTTCTTTCTTTCTTGCTTGTTTCTTACTTCTTTCTTACTTCTTTCTTTCTTCTTTCTTACATCTTTCTTACTTCTTTCTTACTTCTTTCTTACTTCTTTGTAACTTCTTTTTTCTTATTTCTTACTTCTTTCCTTCTTACTTCTTTCTTACTTCTTTCTTACTTCTTTCTTACTTCTTTCTTACTTCTTTTTTACTTCTTTCTTACTTCTTTCTAACTTCTTTCTTACTTCTTTCTTCTTTCTTAACTTCTTTCCTTCTTACTTCTTTCTAACTTCTTTTTACTTCTTTCTTACTTCTTTCCTTCTTACTTCTTTCTTACTTCTTTCTTACTTCTTTCTTACTTCTTTCTTTCTTCTTTCTTACTTCTTTCTTACTTCTCTCTTACTTCTTTCTTACTTCTTTCTTACTTCTTTCTAACTTCTTTTTTCTTCTTTCTTACTTCTTTCCTTCTTACTTCATTCTTACTTCATTCTTACTTCTTTCTTACTTCTTTCTTACTTCTTTCTTACTTCTTTCTTACTTCTTTCTTACTTCTTTCTTACTTCTTTCTTTCTATTTCTTACTTCTTTCTTACTTCTTTCTTTCTTCTTTCTTCCTTCTTTCTTTCTTACTTCTTTCTTTCTTCTTTCTTACTTCTTTCTTACTTCTTTCTTACTTCTTTCTTACTTCTTTCTTTCTTATTTCTTACTTCTTTCTTTCTTCTTTCTTACTTCTTTCTTACTTCTTTCTTTCTTATTTCTTACTTCTTTCTTTCTTCTTTCTTACTTCTTTCTTACTTCTTACTTACTTCTTTCTAACTTCTTTTTTCTTCTTTCTTTCTTCTTTCTTACTTATTTCTTTCTTACTTCTTTCTTACGTCTTTCGTACTTCTTTCTTACTTCTTTCTTTCTTACTTCTTTCTTACTTCTTTCTTTCTTGCTTGTTTCTTACTTCTTTCTTATATCTTTCTTTCTTCTTTCTAACTTCTTTTTTCTTCTTTCTTACTTCTTTCCTTCTTACTACTTTCTTTCTTCTTTCTTACTTCTTTCTTACTTCTTTCTTACTTCTTTCTTACTTCTTTCTAAGTTCTTTTTTCTTCTTTCTTTCTTCTTTCTTTCTTCCTTCTTACTTCTTTCTTACTTCTTTCTTCTTTCTTTCTTCTTTCTTACTTCTTTCTTACTTCTTTCTTACTTCTTTCTTACTTCTTTCTTACTTCTTTCTAACTTCTTTTTTCTTCTTTCTTTCTTCTTTCTTACTTATTTCTTTCTTACTTCTTTCTTACTTCTTTCTTACTTCTTTCTTTCTTCTTTCTTACTTCTTTCTTACTTATTTCTTACTTCTTTCTTACTTCTTTCTTACTTCTTTCTTACTTTTTTCTTTCTTGCTTGTTTGTTACTTCTTTCTTACTTCTTTCTTTCTTCTTTCTTACTTCTTTCTTACATCTTTCTTACTTCTTTCTAACTTCTTTCTTACTTCTTTCTTACTTCTTTCTAACTTCTTTCTTTCTTCTTTCATTCTTCTTTCTTTCTTACTTCTTTCTTACTTCTTTCTTACTTCTTTCTTTCTTACTTCTTTCTTACTTCTTTTTTACTTCTTTCTTACTTCTTTCTAACTTCTTTCTTACTTCTTTCTTCTTTCTTTCTAACTTCTTTCTTACTTCTTTCTTACTTCTTTCTAACTTCTTTCTTTCTTCTATCTTCTTTTTTACTTCTTTCTTTCTTTCTTCTTTCTTACTTCTTTCTTACTTCTTGCTTTCTTCTTTCTTTCTTCTTTCTTCCTTCTTTCTTCCTTCTTTCTTACTTCTTTCTTACTTCTTTCTTACTTCTTTCTTATTTCTTTCTTACTTCTTTCTTCTTTCTTTCTTACTTCTTTCTTACTTCTTTGTTACTTCTTTCTTACTTCTTTCTAATTTCTTTCTTACTTCTTTCTTCTTTCTTTCTTACTTCTTTCTTACTTCTTTCTTACTTCTTTCTTACTTCTTTCTTTCTATTTCTTACTTCTTTCTTACTTTTTTCTTTCTTCTTTCTTTCTTCTTTCTTACTTTTTTCTTTCCTCTTTCTTACTTTTTTCTTACTTCTTTCTTATTTCTTTCTTACTTCTTTCTTACTTCTTTCTTACTTCTTTCTTACATCTTTCTTTCTATTTCTTACTTCTTTCTTACTTCTTTCTTTCTTCTTTCTTCCTTCTTTCTTACTTTTTTCTTTCTTCTTTCTTACTTCTTTCTTACTTCTTTCTTACTTCTTTCTTACTTCTTTCTAACTTCTTCCTTACTTCTTTCTTACTTCTTTCTAACTTCTTTCTTTCTTCTTTCTTTCTTCTTTCTTTCTTCTTTCTTTCTTACTTCTTTCTTACTTCTTTCTTTCTTACTTCTTTCTTTCTTATTTCTTTCTTACTTCTTTCGTACTTCTTTCTTACTTTTTTCTTCTTACTTTCTTACTTCTTTCTTACTTCTTTCTTACTTCTTTCTTACTTCTTTCTTTCTTCTTTCTTTCTTCTTTCTTACTTCTTTCTTTCTTACTTCTTTCTTACTTCTTTCTTACTTCTTTCTTACTTCTTTCTTACTTCTTTCTTTCTTCTTTCTTATTTCTTTCTAACTTCTTTTTTCTTCTTTCTTTTTTTCTTTCTTTCTTCTTTCTTTCTTACTTCTTTCTTACTTCTTTCTTACTTCTTTCTTTCTTACTTCTTTCTTACTTCTTTCGTACTTCTTTCTTTCTTACTACTTTCTTACTTCTTTCTTACTTCTTTCTTACTTCTTTTTTATTTCTTTCTTACTTCTTTCTAACTTCTTTCTTACTTCTTTCTTCTTTCTTACTTCTTTCCTTCTTACTTCTTTCTAACTTCTTTTTTCTTCTTTCTTACTTCTTTCCTTCTTACTTCTTTCTTACTTCTTTCTTACTTCTTTCTTACTTCTTCCTTACTTTTTTCTTTCTATTTCTTACTTCTTTCTTACTTCTTTCTTTCTTCTTTCTTCCTTCTTTCTTTCTTACTTCTTTCTTTCTTCTTTCTTACTTCTTTCTTACATCTTTTTTAATTCTTTCTTACTTCTTTCTTACTTCTTTCTTACTTCTTTCTTACTTCTTTCTTTCTTGCTTGTTTCTTACTTCTTTCTTACTTCTTTTTTTCTTACTTCTTTCTTACTTCTTTCTTACTTCTTTCTTATTCTTTCTTACTTCTTTCTTACTTCTTTTTTCTTCTTTCTTACTTCTTTCTTTCTTACTTCTTTCTTACTTCTTTCTTACTTCTTTCTTACTTCTTTCTTCTTTCTTTCTTTCTTCTTTCTTACTTCTTTCTTTCTTCTTTCTAACTTCTTTCTTACTTCTTTCTTCTTTCTTACTTCTTTCCTTCTTTCTTCTTTCTTACTTCTTTCTCACTTCTTTCTTTCTTCTTTCTTTCTTCTTTCTTACTTCTTTCTTTCATCTTTCTTACTTCTTTCTTACTTCTTTCTTACTTCTTTCTTACTTCTTTCTTACTTCTTTCTTTCTTCTTTCTTACTTCTTTCTTACTTCTTTCTTTCTTCTTTCTTTCTTCTTTCTTACTTCTTTCTCACTTCTTTCTTTCTTCTTTCTTTCTTCTTTCTTACTTCTTTCTTACTTCTTTCTTACTTCTTTCTTACTTCTTTCTTACTTCTTTCTTACTTCTTTCTTTCTTCTTTCTTACTTCTTTCTTACTTCTTTCTTTCTTCTTTCTTTCTTCTTTCTTACTTCTTTCTTTCTTCTTTCTTACTTCTTTCTTACTTCTTTCTTACTTCTTTCCTACTTCTTTCTTACTTCTTTCTTTCTTACTTCTTTCTTACTTCTTTCTTACTTCTTTCTTTCTTCTTTCTTACTTCTTTCTTTCTTCTTTCTTACTTCTATCTTTCTTACTTCTTTCTTACTTCTTTCTTACTTCTTTCTTACTTCTTTCTAACTTCTTTCTTACTTCTTTCTTCTTTCTTACTTATTTCTTTCTTACTTCTTTCTCACTTCTTTCTGACTTCTTTCTTCTTTCTTCTTTCTTTCTAACTTCTTTCTTACTTCTTTCTTACTTCTTTCTTTCTTCTTTCTTCTTTCTTACTTCTTTCTTTCTTACTTCTTTCTTACTTCTTTCTTACTTCTTTCTTACTTCTTTTTTACTTCTTTCTAACTTCTTTTTTCTTCTTTCTTTCTTCTTTCTTACTTCTTTCTTTGTTCTTACTTCTTTCTTACTTCTTTCTTACTTCTTTCTTTCTTACTTCTTTCTTACTTCTTTCTTACTTCTTTCTACTTTCTTTCTTACTTCTTTCTTACTTCTTTCTTACTTCTTTCTTACTTCTTTCTTTCTTCTTTCTTACTTCTTTCTTACTTCTTTCTTACTTTTTTCTTTCATCTTTCTTCCTTCTTTCTTTCTTACTTCTTTCTTACTTCTTTCTTACTTCTTTTTAACTTCTTTTTTCTTCTTTCTTACTTCTTTCCTTCTTACTTCTTTCTTACTTCTTTCTTACTTATTTCTAACTTCTTTTTTCTTCTTTCTTTCTACTTTCTTTCTTCTTACTTCTTTCTTACTTCTTTCTTACTTCTTTCTTACTTCTTTCTTACTTCTTTCTAACTTCTTTCTTACTTCTTTCTTTCCTACTTCTTTCTTACTTCTTTCTTACTTCTTTCTTACTTCTTTCTTACTTCTTTCTTAATTCTTTCTTTCTTCTTTCTTTCTTCTCTCTTTCTTCTCTCTTTCTTCTTTCTTTCTTCTTTCTTTCTTCATTCTTTCTTCTTTCTTACTTCTTTCTTACTTCTTTATTTCTTTCTTCTTGCTTTCTTCATTCTTTCTATTTTCCAAATTCTTTCTAACTTCTTTCTTACTTCTTTCTTTCTTACTTCTTTCTTACTTCTTTCTTACTTCTATCTTTCTTACTTCTTTCTTACTTCTTTCTTAATTCTTTCTTTCTCCTTTCTTACTTCTTTCTTACTTCTTTCTTACTTCTTTCTAACTTCTTTTTTCTTCTTTCTTCCTTCTTTCCTTCTTACTTCTTTCTTACTACATTCTTAATTCTTTCTTAGTTCTTTCTTACTTCTTTCTTACTTCTTTCTAACTTCTTTTTTCTTCTTTCTTTCTTCTTTTTTTCTTCTTTCTTACTTCTTTCCTTCTTACTTCTTTCTTACTTCTTTCTTACTTCTTTCTTACTTCTTTCTTACTTCTTTCTTACTTCTTTCTTACTTCTTTCTTACTTCTTTCTTTCTATTTCTTACTTCTTTCTTACTTCTTTCTTTCTTCTTTCTTCCTTCTTTCTTTCTTACTTCTTTCTTTCTTCTTTCTTACTTCTTTCTTACTTCTTTCTTACTTCTTTCTTACTTCTTTCTTACTTCTTTCTTTCTTGCTTGTTTCTTACTTCTTTCTTACTTCTTTCTTTCTTCTTTCTTACTTCTTTCTTACTTCTTTCTTACTTCTTTCTTACTTCTTTCTAACTTCTTTTTTCTTATTTCTTACTTCTTTCCTTCTTACTTCTTTCTTACTTCTTTCTTACTTCTTTTTTACTTCTTTCTTACTTCTTTCTAACTTCTTTCTTACTTCTTTCTTACTTCTTTCTAACTTCTTTTTTCTTCTTTCTTACTTCTTTCCTTCTTACTTCATTCTTACTTCTTTCTTACTTCTTTCTTACTTCTTTCTTACTTCTTTCTTACTTCTTTCTTACTTCTTTCTTTCTATTTCTTACTTCTTTCTTACTTCTTTCTTTCTTCTTTCTTCCTTCTTTCTTTCTTACTTCTTTCTTTCTTCTTTCTTACTTCTTTCTTACTTCTTTCTTACTTCTTTCTTACTTCTTTCTTTCTTATTTCTTACTTCTTTCTTTCTTCTTTCTTACTTCTTTCTTACTTCTTTCTTACTTCTTTCTAACTTCTTTTTTCTTCTTTCTTTCTTCTTTCTTACTTATTTCTTTCTTACTTCTTTCTTACGTCTTTCGTACTTCTTTCTTACTTCTTTCTTTCTTACTTCTTTCTTACTTCTTTCTTTCTTGCTTGTTTCTTACTTCTTTCTTATATCTTTCTTTCTTCTTTCTAACTTCTTTTTTCTTCTTTCTTACTTCTTTCCTTCTTACTTCTTTCTTACTTCTTTCTTACTTCTTTCTTACTTCTTTCTTACTTCTTTCTAAGTTCTTTTTTCTTCTTTCTTTCTTCTTTCTTTCTTCTTTCTTACTTCTTTCTTACTTCTTTCTTCTTTCTTTCTTCTTTCTTACTTCTTTCTTACTTCTTTCTTACTTCTTTCTTACTTCTTTCTTACTTCTTTCTAACTTCTTTTTTCTTCTTTCTTTCTTCTTTCTTACTTATTTCTTTCTTACATCTTTCTTACTTCTTTCTTACTTCTTTCTTTCTTCTTTCTTACTTCTTTCTTACTTCTTTCTTACTTATTTCTTACTTCTTTCTTACTTCTTTCTTACTTTTTTCTTTCTTGCTTGTTTGTTACTTCTTTCTTACTTCTTTCTTTCTTCTTTCTTACTTCTTTCTTACTTCTTGCTTTCTTCTCTCTTTCTTCTTTCTTCCTTCTTTCTTCCTACTTTCTTACTTCTTTCTTACTTCTTTCTTACTTCTTTCTTATTTCTTTCTTACTTCTTTCTTCTTTCTTTCTTACTTCTTTCTTACTTCTTTCTTACTTCTTTCTTACTTCTTTCTTTCTATTTCTTACTTCTTTCCTACTTCTTTCTTTCTTCTTTCTTTCTTCTTTCTTACTTTTTTCTTTCTTCTTTCTTACTTTTTTCTTACTTCTTTCTTATTTCTTTCTTACTTCTTTCTTACTTCTTTCTTACTTCTTTCTTTCTTACTTCTTTCTTACTTCTTTCTTACTTCTTTCTTACTTCTTTCTTTCTATTTCTTACTTCTTTCTTACTTCTTTCTTTCTTCTTTCTTCCTTCTTTCTTACTTTTTTCTTTCTTCTTTCTTACTTCTTTCTTACTTCTTTCTTACTTCTTTCTTACTTCTTTCTAACTTCTTTCTTACTTCTTTCTTACTTCTTTCTAACTTCTTTCTTTCTTCTTTCTTTCTTCTTTCTTTCTTCTTTCTTTCTTACTTCTTTCTTACTTCTTTCTTTCTTACTTCTTTCTTTCTTACTTCTTTCTTACTTCTTTCGTACTTCTTTCTTACTTCTTTCTTCTTACTTTCTTACTTCTTTCTTACTTCTTTCTTACTTCTTTCTTACTTCTTTCTTTCTTCTTTCTTTCTTCTTTCTTACTTCTTTCTTTCTTACTTCTTTCTTACTTCTTTCTTACTTCTTTCTTACTTCTTTCTTACTTCTTTCTTTCTTCTTTCTTATTTCTTTCTAACTTCTTTTTTCTTCTTTCTTTTTTTCTTTCTTTCTTCTTTCTTTCTTACTTCTTTCTTACTTCTTTCTTACTTCTTTCTTTCTTACTTCTTTCTTACTTCTTTCGTACTTCTTTCCTTCTTACTACTTTCTTACTTCTTTCTTACTTCTTTCTTACTTCTTTTTTATTTCTTTCTTACTTCTTTCTAAGTTCTTTCTTACTTCTTTCTTCTTTCTTACTTCTTTCCTTCTTACTTCTTTCTAACTTCTTTTTTCTTCTTTCTTACTTCTTTCCTTCTTACTTCTTTCTTACTTCTTTCTTACTTCTTTCTTACTTCTTCCTTACTTTTTTCTTTCTATTTCTTACTTCTTTCTTACTTCTTTCTTTCTTCTTTCTTCCTTCTTTCTTTCTTACTTCTTTCTTTCTTCTTTCTTACTTCTTTCTTACATCTTTTTTAATTCTTTCTTACTTCTTTCTTACTTCTTTCTTACTTCTTTCTTACTTCTTTCTTTCTTGCTTGTTTCTTACTTCTTTCTTACTTCTTTTTTTCTTACTTCTTTCTTACTTCTTTCTTACTTCTTTCTTATTCTTTCTTACTTCTTTCTTACTTCTTTTTTCTTCTTTCTTACTTCTTTCTTTCTTACTTCTTTCTTACTTCTTTCTTACTTCTTTCTTACTTCTTTCTTCTTTCTTTCTTTCTTCTTTCTTACTTCTTTCTTTCTTCTTTCTAACTTCTTTCTTACTTCTTTCTTCTTTCTTACTTCTTTCCTTCTTTCTTCTTTCTTACTTCTTTCTCACTTCTTTCTTTCTTCTTTCTTTCTTCTTTCTTACTTCTTTCTTTCATCTTTGTTACTTCTTTCTTACTTCTTTCTTACTTCTTTCTTACTTCTTTCTTACTTCTTTCTTTCTTCTTTCTTACTTCTTTCTTACTTCTTTCTTTCTTCTTTCTTTCTTCTTTCTTACTTCTTTCTCACTTCTTTCTTTCTTCTTTCTTTCTTCTTTCTTACTTCTTTCTTACTTCTTTCTTACTTCTTTCTTACTTCTTTCTTACTTCTTTCTTACTTCTTTCTTTCTTCTTTCTTACTTCTTTCTTACTTCTTTCTTTCTTCTTTCTTTCTTCTTTCTTACTTCTTTCTTTCTTCTTTCTTACTTCTTTCTTACTTCTTTCTTACTTCTTTCCTACTTCTTTCTTACTTCTTTCTTTCTTACTTCTTTCTTACTTCTTTCTTACTTCTTTCTTTCTTCTTTCTTACTTCTTTCTTTCTTCTTTCTTACTTCTATCTTTCTTACTTCTTTCTTACTTCTTTCTTACTTCTTTCTTACTTCTTTCTAACTTCTTTCTTACTTCTTTCTTCTTTCTTACTTATTTCTTTCTTACTTCTTTCTTACTTCTTTCTTACTTCTTTCTTACTTCTTTTTTACTTCTTTCTAACTTCTTTTTTCTTCTTTCTTTCTTCTTTCTTACTTCTTTCTTTGTTCTTACTTCTTTCTTACTTCTTTCTTACTTCTTTCTTTCTTACTTCTTTCTTACTTCTTTCTTACTTCTTTCTACTTTCTTTCTTACTTCTTTCTTACTTCTTTCTTACTTCTTTCTTACTTCTTTCTTTCTTCTTTCTTACTCCTTTCTTACTTCTTTCTTACTTTTTTCTTTCATCTTTCTTCCTTCTTTCTTTCTTACTTCTTTCTTACTTCTTTCTTACTTCTTTTTAACTTCTTTTTTCTTCTTTCTTACTTCTTTCCTTCTTACTTCTTTCTTACTTCTTTCTTACTTATTTCTAACTTCTTTTTTCTTCTTTCTTTCTACTTTCTTTCTTCTTACTTCTTTCTTACTTCTTTCTTACTTCTTTCTTACTTCTTTCTTACTTCTTTCTAACTTCTTTCTTACTTCTTTCTTTCCTACTTCTTTCTTACTTCTTTCTTACTTCTTTCTTACTTCTTTCTTACTTCTTTCTTAATTCTTTCTTTCTTCTTTCTTTCTTCTCTCTTTCTTCTCTCTTTCTTCTTTCTTTCTTCATTCTTTCTTCTTTCTTACTTCTTTCTTACTTCTTTATTTCTTTCTTCTTGCTTTCTTCATTCTTTCTATTTTCCAAATTCTTTCTAACTTCTTTCTTACTTCTTTCTTTCTTACTTCTTTCTTACTTCTTTCTTACTTCTATCTTTCATTACTTCTTTCTTACTTCTTTCTTAATTCTTTCTTTCTCCTTTCTTACTTCTTTCTTACTTCTTTCTTACTTCTTTCTAACTTCTTTTTTCTTCTTTCTTCCTTCTTTCTTTCTTACTTCTTTCTTTCTTCTTTCTTACTTCTTTCTTACTTCTTTCTTACTTCTTTCTTACTTCTTTCTTACTTCTTTCTTTCTTGCTTGTTTCTTACTTCTTTCTTACTTCTTTCTTTCTTCTTTCTTACTTCTTTCTTACTTCTTTCTTACTTCTTTCTTACTTCTTTCTAACTTCTTTTTTCTTATTTCTTACTTCTTTCCTTCTTACTTCTTTCTTACTTCTTTCTTACTTCTTTCTTACTTCTTTCTTACTTCTTTTTTACTTCTTTCTTACTTCTTTCTAACTTCTTTCTTACTTCTTTCTTACTTCTTTCTAACTTCTTTTTTCTTCTTTCTTACTTCTTTCCTTCTTACTTCATTCTTACTTCTTTCTTACTTCTTTCTTACTTCTTTCTTACTTCTTTCTTACTTCTTTCTTACTTCTTTCTTTCTATTTCTTACTTCTTTCTTACTTCTTTCTTTCTTCTTTCTTCCTTCTTTCTTTCTTACTTCTTTCTTACTTCTTTCTTACTTCTTTCTTACTTCTTTCTTTCTTATTACTTACTTCTTTCTTTCTTCTTTCTTACTTCTTTCTTACTTCTTTCTTACTTCTTTCTAACTTCTTTTTTCTTCTTTCTTTCTTCTTTCTTACTTATTTCTTTCTTACTTCTTTCTTACGTCTTTCGTACTTCTTTCTTACTTCTTTCTTTCTTACTTCTTTCTTACTTCTTTCTTTCTTGCTTGTTTCTTACTTCTTTCTTATATCTTTCTTTCTTCTTTCTAACTTCTTTTTTCTTCTTTCTTACTTCTTTCCTTCTTACTTCTTTCTTACTTCTTTCTTACTTCTTTCTTACTTCTTTCTTACTTCTTTCTAAGTTCTTTTTTCTTCTTTCTTTCTTCTTTCTTTCTTCTTTCTTACTTCTTTATTACTTCTTTCTTCTTTCTTTCTTCTTTCTTACTTCTTTCTTACTTCTTTCTTACTTCTTTCTTACTTCTTTCTTACTTCTTTCTTACTTCTTTCTAACTTCTTTTTTCTTCTTTCTTTCTTCTTTCTTACTTATTTCTTTCTTACATCTTTCTTACTTCTTTCTTACTTCTTTCTTTCTTCTTTCTTACTTCTTTCTTACTTCTTTCTTACTTATTTCTTACTTCTTTCTTACTTCTTTCTTACTTTTTTCTTTCTTGCTTGTTTGTTACTTCTTTCTTACTTCTTTCTTTCTTCTTTCTTACTTCTTTCTTACTTCTTTCTTACTTCTTTCTAACTTCTTTCTTACTTCTTTCTTACTTCTTTCTAACTTCTTTCTTTCTTCTTTCATTTTTCTTTCTTTCTTACTTCTTTCTTACTTCTTTCTTACTTCTTTCTAAGTTCTTTTTTCTTCTTTCTTTCTTCTTTATTTCTTCTTTCTTACTTCTTTCTTACTTCTTTCTTCTTTCTTTCTTCTTTCTTACTTCTTTCTTACTTCTTTCTTACTTCTTTCTTACTTCTTTCTTACTTCTTTCTTACTTCTTTCTAACTTCTTTTTTCTTCTTTCTTTCTTCTTTCTTACTTATTTCTTTCTTACATCTTTCTTACTTCTTTCTTACTTCTTTCTTTCTTCTTTCTTACTTCTTTCTTACTTATTTCTTACTTCTTTCTAACTTCTTTCTTTCTTCTATCTTCTTTTTTACTTCTTTCTTTCTTTCTTCTTTCTTACTTCTTTCTTACTTCTTGCTTTCTTCTCTCTTTCTTCTTTCTTCCTTCTTTCTTCCTTCTTTCTTACTTCTTTCTTACTTCTTTCTTACTTCTTTCTTATTTCTTTCTTACTTCTTTCTTCTTTCTTTCTTACTTCTTTCTTACTTCTTTCTTACTTCTTTCTTACTTCTTTCTTTCTATTTCTTACTTCTTTCCTACTTCTTTCTTTCTTCTTTCTTTCTTCTTTCTTACTTTTTTCTTTCTTCTTTCTTACTTTTTTCTTACTTCTTTCTTATTTCTTTCTTACTTCTTTCTTACTTCTTTCTTACTTCTTTCTTTCTTACTTCTTTCTTACTTCTTTCTTACTTCTTTCTTACTTCTTTCTTTCTATTTCTTACTTCTTTCTTACTTCTTTCTTTCTTCTTTCTTCCTTCTTTCTTACTTTTTTCTTTCTTCTTTCTTACTTCTTTCTTACTTCTTTCTTACTTCTTTCTTACTTCTTTCTAACTTCTTTCTTACTTCTTTCTTACTTCTTTCTAACTTCTTTCTTTCTTCTTTCTTTCTTCTTTCTTTCTTCTTTCTTTCTTACTTCTTTCTTACTTCTTTCTTTCTTACTTCTTTCTTTCTTACTTCTTTCTTACTTCTTTCGTACTTCTTTCTTACTTCTTTCTTCTTACTTTCTTACTTCTTTCTTACTTCTTTCTTACTTCTTTCTTACTTCTTTCTTTCTTCTTTCTTTTCTTCTTTCTTCTTTCTTACTTCTTTCTTTCTTACTTCTTTCTTACTTCTTTCTTACTTCTTTCTTACTTCTTTCTTTCTTCTTTCTTATTTCTTTCTAACTTCTTTTTTCTTCTTTCTTTTTTTCTTTCTTTCTTCTTTCTTACTTACTTCTTTCTTACTTCTTTCTTACTTCTTTCTTTCTTACTTCTTTCTTACTTCTTTCGTAATTCTTTCCTTCTTACTACTTTCTTACTTCTTTCTTACTTCTTTCTTACTTCTTTCTTCTTTCTTACTTCTTTCCTTCTTACTTCTTTCTAACTTCTTTTTCTCTTTCTTACTCTTCTTTCCTTCTTACTTCTTTCTTACTTTTTTCTTACTTCTTTCTTACTTCTTTCTTCCTTCCTTCCTTACTTCTTTCTTCTTTCTTTTCTTTCTTCTTTCTTACTTCTTTCTTTCTTCTTTCTAACTTCTTCTTACTTCTTTCTTCTTTCTTACTTCTTTCTTCTTTCTTCTTTCTTACTTCTTTCTCACTTCTTTCTTTCTTCTTTCTTTCTCTTTCTTACTTCTTTTCTTTCTTCTTTCTTACTTCTTTCTTACTTCTTTCTTACTTCTTTCTTACTTCTTTCTTACTTCTTTCTTTCTTCTTTCTTACTTCTTTCTTACTTCTTTCTTTCTCTCCTTTCTTTCTTCTTTCTTACTTCTTTCTCACTTCTTTCTTTCTTCTTTCTTTCTTCTTTCTTTCTTCTTTCTTACTTCTTTCTTACTTCTTTCTTACTTCTTTCTACTTCTTCTTTCTTACTTCTTTCTTTCTTCTTTCTTACTTCTTTCTTACTTCTTTCTTTCTTCTTCTTCTTTCTTCTTTCTTACTTCTTTCTTCTTTCTTCCTTTCTTACTTCTTTCTTACTTCTTTCTTACTTCTTTCCTACTTCTTTCTTACTTCTTTCTTTCTTACTTCTTTCTTACTTCTTTCTTACTTCTTTCTTTCTTCTTTCTTACTTCTTTCTTCTTCTTTCTTACTTCTATCTTTCTTACTTCTTTCTTACTTCTTTTTACTTCTTTCTTACTTCTTTCTAACTTCTTTCTTACTTCTTTCTTCTTTCTTACTTATTTCTTTCTTACTTCTTTCTTACTTCTTTCTGACTTCTTTCTTCTTTCTTCTTTCTTTCTCACTTCTTTCTTACTTCTTTCTTACTTCTTTCTTTCTTTTTTCTTTCTTCTTTCTTCTTTCTTACTTCTTTCTTTCTTACTTCTTTCTTACTTCTTTCTTACTTCTTTCTTACTTCTTTCTTTCATCTTTCTTCCTTCTTTCTTTCTTACTTCTTTCTTACTTCTTTCTTACTTCTTTTTAACTTCTTTTTTCTTCTTTCTTACTTCTTTCCTTCTTACTTCTTTCTTACTTCTTTATTACTTATTTCTAACTTCTTTTTTCTTCTTTCTTTCTTCTTTCTTTCTTCTTTCTTACTTCTTTCTTACTTCTTTCTTACTTCTTTCTTACTTCTTTCTAACTTCTTTCTTACTTCTTTCTTCTTTCTTACTTATTTCTTTCTTACTTCTTTCTTACTTCTTTCTGACTTCTTTCTTCTTTCTTCTTTCTTTCTCACTTCTTTCTTACTTCTTTCTTACTTCTTTCTTTCTTTTTTCTTTCTTCTTTCTTCTTTCTTACTTCTTTCTTTCTTACTTCTTTCTTACTTCTTTCTTACTTCTTTCTTACTTCTTTCTTTCATCTTTCTTCCTTCTTTCTTTCTTACTTCTTTCTTACTTCTTTCTTACTTCTTTTTAACTTCTTTTTTCTTCTTTCTTACTTCTTTCCTTCTTACTTCTTTCTTACTTCTTTATTACTTATTTCTAACTTCTTTTTTCTTCTTTCTTTCTTCTTTCTTTCTTCTTTCTTACTTCTTTCTTACTTCTTTCTTACTTCTTTCTTTCTTCTTTCTTACTTCTTTCTTTCTTCTTTCTTACTTCTTTCTTAGTTCTTTCTTACTTCTTTCTTACTTCTTTCTTACTTCTTTCTTACTTCTTTCTTTCTTCTTTCTTACTTCTTTCTTACTTCTTTCTTACTTCTTTCTTTCATCTTTCTTCCTTCTTTCTTTCTTACTTCTTTCTTACTTCTTTCTTACTTCTTTTTAACTTCTTTTTTCTTCTTTCTTACTTCTTTCCTTCTTACTTCTTTCTTACTTCTTTATTACTTATTTCTAACTTCTTTTTTCTTCTTTCTTTCTTCTTTCTTTCTTCTTTCTTACTTCTTTCTTACTTCTTTCTTACTTCTTTCTTTCTTCTTTCTTACTTCTTTCTTTCTTCTTTCTTACTTCTTTCTTAGTTCTTTCTTACTTCTTTCTTACTTCTTTCTTACTTCTTTCTTACTTCTTTCTTACTTCTTTCTTTCTTCTTTCTTTCTTACTTCTTTCTTACTTCTTTCTTACTTCTTTCTTACTTCTTTCTTACTTCTTTCTAACTTCTTTTTTCTTCTTTCTTTTTTTTCTTTTTTTCTTCTTTCTTTCTTACTTCTTTCTTACTTCTTTCTTACTTCTTTCGAACTTCTTTCTTTCTTACTTCTTTCTTACTTCTTTCTTTCTTACTTCTTTCTTACTTCTTTCTTACTTCTTTCTAACTTCTTTTTTCTTCTTTCTTACTTCTTTCCTTCTTACTTCTTACTTACTTCTTTCTTATTCTTTCTTACTTCTTTCTTACTTCTTTCGTACTTCTTTCTTACTTCTTTCTTTCTTACTTCTTTCTTACTTCTTTCTTCTTTCTTTCTTTCTCTTCTTTCTTACTTCTTCTTTCTTTCTTCTTTCTTACTTCTTCCTTACTTCTTTCTTACTTCTTTCTTACTTCTTTCTTACTTCTTTCTAACTTCTTTCTTACTTCTTTCTTCTTTCTTACTTCTTTCTTTCTTTCTTCTTTCTTACTTCTTTCTTACTTCTTTCTTTCTTCTTTTTTCTTCTTTCTAACTTCTTTCTTTCTTCTTTCTTACATCTTTCTTACTTCTTTCTTACTTCTTTCTTACTTCTTTCTTTCTTGCTTGTTTCTTACTTCTTTCTTACTTCTTTCTTTCTTCTTTCTTACTTCTTTCTTACTTCTTTCTAACTTCTTTTTTCTTCTTTCTTACTCTTTCCTTCTTACTTCTTTCTTACTTCTTTCTTGCTTCTTTCTTACTTCTTTCTTACTTCTTTCTAAGTTCTTTTTTCTTCTTTCTTTCTTCTTTCTTTCTTCTTTCTTAATTCTTTCCTTACTTCTTTCTTACTTCTTTCTTACTTCTTTCTTTCTTCTTTCTTATTTCTTTCTTTCTTCTTTCTTACTTCTTTCTTTCTTCTTTCTTACTTCTTTCTTACTTCTTTCTTACTTCTTTCTATCTACTTTTTCTTCTTTCTTTCTTTCTTTCTTACTTATTTCTTTCTTACTTCTTTCTTACTTCTTTCTTACTTCTTTCTTTCTTTGTTCTTACTTCTTTCTTACTTCTTTCTTACTTCTTTCTAACTTATTTTTTCTTCTTTCTTTCTTCTTTCTTACTTATTTCTTTCTTACTTCTTTCTTACGTCTTTCATACTTCTTTTTAGTTCTTTCTTTCTTACTTCTTTCTTACTTCTTTCTTACTTCTTTTTACTTCTTTCTTACTTCTTTCTTCTTTCTTTCTTACTTCTTTCTTACTTCTTTCTGACTTCTTTCATACTTCTTTCTTTCTTACTTCTTTCTTACTTCTTTCTTACTTCTTTCTTACTTCTTTCTTACTTCTTTCTTACTTCTTTCTTTCTTCTTTCTTTCTTACTTCTTTCTTACTTCTTTCTTACTTCCTTCTTACTCCTTTCTTACTTCTTTCTAACTTCTTTTTTCTTCTTTCTTTTTTTTCTTCTTTCTTCTTCTTTCTTTCCTACTTCTTTCTTACTTCTTTCTTACTTCTTTCATTCTTACTTCTTTCTTACTTCTTTCGTACTTCTTTCTTTATTACTTCTTTCTTAATTCTTTCTTTCTTACTTCTTTCTTACTTCTTTCTTACTTCTTTCTTTCTTCTTTCTTACTTCTTTCTTACTTCTTTATTTCTTCTTTCTTACTTCTATCTTTCTTACTTCTTTCTTACTTCTTTCTTACTTCTTTCTAACTTCTTTCTTACTTCTTTCTTCTTTCTTACTTATTTCTTTCTTACTTCTTTCTTACTTCTTTCTTACTTCTTTCTGACTTCTTTCTTCTTTCTTCTTTCTTTCTCACTTCTTTCTTACTTATTTCTTACTTCTTTCTTTCTTCTTTCTTTCTTCTTTCTTCTTTCTTACTTCTTTCTTTCTTACTTCTTTCTTACTTCTTTCTTACTTCTTTCTTACTTCTTTCTTACTTCTTTCTAACTTATTTTTTCTTCTTTCTTACTTCTTTCTTACTTCTTTCTTACTTCTTTCTTACTTCTTTCTTACTTCTTTCTTACTTCTTTCTTACTTCTTTCTTACTTCTTTCTTACTTCTTTCTTACTTCTTTCTTACTTCTTTCTTTCTTCTTTCTTCCTTCTTTCTTTGTTCTTTCTTCCTTCTTTCTTTCTTACTTCTTTCTTACTTCTTTCTTACTTCTTTTTAACTTCTTTTTTCTTCTTTCTTACTTCTTTCCTTCTTACTTCTTTCTTTCTTTCTTCTTTCTTACTTCTTTCTTACTTCTTTCTTTCTTCTTTCTTTCTCTTCTTTCTTCTTTCTTTCTTCTTTCTTACTTCTTTCTTATTTCTTTCTTACTTCTTTCTTACTTCTTTCTTAATTCTTTCTTACTTCTTTCTTACTTCTTTCTTACTTCTTTCTTACTTCTTTCTTACTTCTTTCTTTCTTGCTTGTTTCTTACTTCTTTCTTACTTCTTTCTTTCTTCTTTCTTACTTCTTTCTTACTTCTTTCTTACTTCTTTCTAACTTCTTTTTTCTTCTTTCTTACTTCTTTCCTTCTTACTTCTTTCTTACTTCTTTCTTACTCCTTTCTTACTTCTTTCTTACTTCCTTCTAAGTTCTTTTTTCTTCTTTCTTTCTTCTTTCTTCTTTCTTACTTCTTCCTTACTTCTTTCTTACTTCTTTCTTTCTTCTTTCTTACTTCTTTCTTTCTTTCTTTCTTCTTCTTCTTTCTTACTTCTTTCTTACTTCTTTCTTACTTCTTTCTTCTTTCTTACTTCTTTCTTACTTCTTTCTTACTTCTTTCTCACTTCTTTCTTTCTTCTTCTTTCTTCTTCTTTCTTACTTCTTTCTTTCTTCTTCTACTTCTTTCTTACTTCTTTCTTACTTCTTTCTTACTTCTTTCTTACTTCTTTCTTTCTTCTTTCTTACTTCTTTCTTACTTCTTTCTTACTTCTTTCCTACTTCTTTCTTACTTCTTTCTTT